>NW_021848825.1:2637684-2688880 GCF_003651465.1 Formica exsecta | reverse complement strand
GAATGCCGCGCACGTTAACGTTCGCTATTAACATCAGGTGTCAGGGAGTTTATCGCGTCCAAGTGAGCGAACAATCGGACCCGGAACCCGGAGCACCGACAGCCTGAGAGCACTACGAGCTTGCATAATAATCCTGGCAGACTCTGCTCTCCCCCGACACAGTCACGCATCGGCGGGTTAGGCGAGGTAGGCACGCGCATACGCACGCACGCACTTACACGCCCGGCGAACTAACCGGTGCAAGTGTTGGTAATGACTATATGGGAGGCACGATGCAAGATGCATGCGTGCACTTGGAAGAGAAGTAGCCCGCGGGTAACCGGCACGGCGGTCGGGAAAGAGATAACGCTCCGGACGACTAGTTCGCAGCATCATCCCCCGTCGGGAACATCGCGAGCTCGACTCGCACAGTCGAGACTAAAGATGGAATCAAATTCTTGCCAAGCGGTTTCGTAACACATTGCAATAGATTCGAGAAAATAAATGAACTACTTGCTGCGCTATATCGAAATCTAATGAAGCGTGTTTCAATCGGCATCAAATGGGTGTACGTACAATGAACGATGACTGATTCAGAATTGTGTATGTGTGTGTGTGTGTGTGTGTTATTAAGTACATTTAAAGTTGATTGCTTTCTCATAAAGGCGTTGATTTTTATTAAGTTTACGCGCAAGTAAATTATCATCCAATTTTTTAATTGAATTATACTCGAGCACTTAAGATTTACGAAAACATATTGAAACTCGATTCTATTTCTAATCGAGAAATGATTTTTCGAGAGAGAAGATTGCTTCCGTAACTTTGCGAGGATTATGCGTACAGCACGCGGGCGAAAGCAATGCGTATTTGTCTTACGGTCTCGGCGAGAGAAAATGAGCCGGACAGTCTCTTAGATCGATGTATTGTCGAGGATGCTCGAGCGAGGTGCAAGCACCGGATAATTGGGGTTCTCGTATGCGGAATTATGCACGAAGGCACACGCGCACGGCCATGAGATAAACGTACGTTCGCATCGCTCCAAGATACTGGCACTACCTTTCCGACGCGCATTAGGATTTTATCTTGAATCTGTATTTTGACGTTACAGTTAAAAGTCCTTTTACAAGGACCATTACTTATACGCGAATGCGAGCACATAAATAATATTTATAATCTCTGATAAAATTGCGATTGATAATGAATAAATTTGTTTGAAATAAACACGTTTTTGAGTTAAGATTCAAAATATATAAATAAAGTTTGAAGAATAGAAGATAAATTAATTTATAATTATTTGAATTAGATTTTAAATAAACTATATATCAATGGATACTATGAGATATTTTTGCACTGTCTTATGAAAATATTATTCTTTAACATTTATTATTATTTTTTAGGGGAATAATATGCTTCAGTCATATAACATAACTTAATTAAGTCGTTAATTACTTACGAAAGTTCTGTTATTCAAATCGTTTCAAAATAAAATCTTGTGCTATCATGCAACATTAGCGACTCATCGAGGGTCGATACATTTATACTCATCGATTTATGTATGTTTAAATTGGTGTTCGCCGAGGCCTTAGGCATGGTGACCGCATGCTGGCTTTCACGTAAACGTAAAGTACAAACTTCGTCGTCGACATCTATCGCAGGCTCGCGTGCGCTCGCTCGTTTTTAAGATACCTGGCGTTCCCCAAGTACCTGTTCCGCCTCGCTTCCTAAACGCGTCGCGTTTGCTTATTTCTACGTCGGTTGCGATTGTCTTAAATTGACATGTCCTCGGATATATCGCGAATCTTTGTTATTAATTCTGCCGTCGCGCTTCCCTGTAATCGTGACTCACGCGACATTAACATAATTACTACGCACGGGATAGCAACGTGTACGCGTGTGCGTTTAAAAGATACGACAACTCGATACACACCTCCGGCGATTCTGGGGAGGTCTTCCGATGGTAACTCATTGAACCGGCAAATGAGAGACGCTACTCTCTTCCATGCCGAGAAAGAGCCGTTCATTTCCTATTCTCACGATGACTTATAGCAGAGGAATTATATACTTGTCTTGTGTACTGCATTGAACGATATAGTACAATATTCGTAATTTTATTGTCGATTTCTTCGTATATACATTGCGAAAGAACGTTCAAGGTTAACGTCATGATGATGATGTGAACCTGCCATTCCGCTCCGAAGGTGCAAGCGCTTCGGAGACAGGATGCGTCTTTCCGAGGAGACCGTATACATCGTTCCATGTTACGTTAACAAAGGACGTTGATAAGGAAATGATTGACGGTTAGCTAATTAAACGATGTACTTTATTAACGTTCGCTATATTTAGTTCCATAATCTCCAATCGGCGAGTATATAATTTCTCTAGAAATAGTTGGAAACGGTAAATTCTCTTTGTCGCTTTGATTTTGTATATTTTGTGTATGTTGTATATTCCACATTTTTTTCTTTAACATACAGAAAATTCACGGCAAAGAAAATATTCTTTGTAAGATAGAAGGATATTCCAATTATAAGCAAAATAATGCAAATATTTTTGAAATATAATTTATGTTTTATATAATACTTTAGATTAAAGTAAGTGATAGACAGAGATGTTTCAATTTAATTAAACAAATTCTATTTCATTTTTTTGCATCTTTTTCTTCGTGCTGTTTGATATTTTCCACTTATTAACTAGACGTGCTTTTAAAATAGCGAGACGAGGATCAAGAAGATGGATCTATTGTAGGTCTCGTTGAGACTTCCCCGAGTTTTGACCTTTTTAGCCTCGCCCTGGGATCGGATAACAATTGTGATAATTACACCGTGAGACACCGATAATTACTTACTGGCACGACGCGACGTGCACGGATAGCCGCGTAATAACAAACGGCCGCCGTCACACATTTTCATGAAATGTCACATCAGATAATGGTAGGTTGCGATAGAAACCGGAAAGAATTCGCAACATGTACCCCGATGGACGATATGCCCATTCGAGATGCGACGTCACAATGCAGCTGCGCGGAGATAAACGATGCGAAAAGTACCGCCTCTCGATCTTTGCTCGCGCTCTAATTCGATAGAGTTGCCTGTCATCGAGAAAATGCGTGTTCTGTCACGATTATTCCGCGTGTATATTTCACGCGTGTAGTTATTAATCCATTTTTCTCATTACGATCTATATTTCGTGAATGTTTCTGTTTTACTTATATTTATTTATAAACAATTTTTGCGATAAACTTCTTGATTTGTAGTTTTATAAATATAATTTGATAAATAAGAAACACTATCTTGTTTTTTACTTTGTTTCTAAAATAAAATATATATGAAAAGAATATGTAGAGCTTTATATCTACCACAACTGTAAGTTTCTGTCTTTATTGCCGGGTTCGTTATTCTAGTAGATTTTAAATCTTCTATAATATTTGACGCGTGTGAATGTTTCTCTTCGTCGTTTTCCTCTACATTTGACGTTGCATTCATCGTTGCAGAAAATCATTGTCCGATACCGTAATATCGACCTCGGCGTATTGCCATCCAGGTGGATGATGTTCGCACAACAGTTGCGGGAGTTTGTTTCTCGTAGATGGCAAAGGCGATGACTCGTGGCGCGCAGGTGATTGCGACGTGACACATGTGAAAGGACGATCTTCGAGGAAAGTGACCGTCAACCAGCGAGGTTCAAGAACCCCTCTTCGTTGGTGGATGCTTCCTCAATCCGTCCGCTATTTCCATGATTCTTCCCGAGTGACGTTTTCAAAAGCCATCGGGTTTACGAGCGTATCCCAGCTTTCTATTGTCGTCGGTCATAGGCCAATCATAGCTAGAGAACGCCGAGAACCTTTGGCTTCTACGCAGTAAAGTGCGCATTGATACCGTAATTCCTTTGCGGAAGTTCGCACCGCAGAAGGGAATATCCCCAGACGGACAATCAAACAGCAGATTTAGATTTATTATTTATCATACCCTGGATAAAATATTCCGCGTAAAAAAAAAATCAAAAATCAATTATGTAAGGAAGAGAGAAACGGTAGAAATACAATTAATAGTAATTTATGAAATATTTAATCTTTTCCCTTATGTATATTGTATAGAATTGTTAAATATTTTAAAAATAACATATATATGTATACAAAATTTTATGTATAATACAATTCTCGAATACATAATGCGTTTATCAATTGCATTATATTAAAATTTCCTCTATTTTGTATAATAGAATTTAAACAGATAAAAAAAGAAAGAGAAGAAGAGAAAGAAAGGGGAAAGGGAGAGAGTTCCTCCACGAAAGATATAGCAAATGAAATTTAAGAACCTGCATCGGGATTTTCTCTAACGCCGTTTATTGCTGTACTAGAGATCGACCTCTGACGGAGTCAAGCTCGCCAGTCAAGATGTCTTGACAGACAAGACGCGAATAAGATGGAGAGACTTCTTCTTTCCGCTCAAGCTTGTTTTCGCGTTTTCCTCAGGATCCTGCATTGTTAACTGGTAGCCGAGAAATGCCGTACGCTTGGCGATGTGATTTAGTCTCTAATTGATTTACTTCCCCAAGATATAATAAAGTCTAATTCTGCTGTTTAAATGTCAAGAAAGTGAGAAAGATAGATGAAGGCAAAACGAATCTTTTTCACTATCATGTATATTGATATCGTGTATAATATGTTATAGCTGGTTTTGGCTAGCGTTTTATAAGTAGAATTAAAGTATATGTGTGTTGGGCACACATAAATTATATTATTCTATATTTTATTCTTTCGGGCTGTTATGTAAAACATTTACAAATATTTTTTTATAATACAACATCGCTAGTGATGAGATATTATCTAGCAAAAATATAATCGAACGATTCAAAAGATGAAACATTTAAAAAAATAAATAAAAGAGAAACAAATTGAAAAATTGCAAATTAATAGAAATTTTTTCTTCATTTATAAGAAAATAACACATTATAATTATAAATACAGGCAATAAATGCCTTGAACATAAATTTATTTTAGAAATCTAAAAATGCGCCCGCGCATGAGTCATCACACAACGATCGTTTATTATACATATATCGCTCGCATGAATATTCCGTCGACACGTTATGCCATTGATTCGTAAATGCTTCGCGTGGCAGACGCCGCGACGCCGAGACGAAACGCGAATAACAACGGCGCCTGTTACAGAATAGGATTTCCGTGCCATGAACCTCCACAAGGTTCATTGTGAAACCGCATCGAAAGCCGCGGTCTTGAATTCGCGTTTGCAAGCGTACCGTGAGCCGATTCGAACCGGTCTCTGTTACATGCTCAAAGAAATTTCGTGCTCGTGCGACCGCAATGTGAACGTCGGCGTTGCATGTATTTAACCATTTTTTACATACTGCGGAATGAGTTAGAGGGAGAATGCATGCTCACGCACGAAGTTTTATATCTCAATCCGCGCAATTGACGATTGTAAGACATGATAAGTAATGTTCCTGGACTTAATTTTTAGTATTCCTGTGTCGTCCTAAATCATATAATTTATCTTTCATTTTTCATTATATCTTTATTTAATTTTCTCAACGCACACGATATATGCGTGTTGTTCTTATTATTATTTTTAGCTAATAACTTTATAATATATTTTTGTGTTTCATGTATTATTATTTTTATTCCAACGGATTTTTCTCCAGAATATAATAAAATTATTTTTGCCCGTCTATCTACGCGTGTTTGATTGTAGATGCTGTTTTATAATGCCGAATATTGTGCGATCGCGATGCCGTTGCCACGTCGACGCCAAGCGGCAAGTCGCGCTAAAAGGACGCAGGGATAGGGTCTAATCTGCATTTTAAACGAGCCATGCCGCTGCGCGCAAAGAGGAAATCGGTCTGTGCACGCCTGTATTCACGGTGCGTTACCGGCCAGAAAGCCCCATCGTGTTGTACATACGCGCCGCCCGCATACACACACACACACACCCGTTGCCGCATTCGAGATCCCCGAGCCATGTCCGCAGGCTGGTTAGATCGCATCTCTGCGTGATCCATCTCGGGACCCTTTCGCATGGATATTCCGAAATACTTCATGTGAAATGCGTATGATAATTTCCATCTCTATTTTCCGATTAACACATTATGTTAATTGATACGCAGAAAAAATATAGAAATTCCGTTCAATCGATTATGCTTTATTGGATCGTTCAGTTTTGTTATTGTTATTGATTCATGTAACATTGATTAGAACAATTCAATTATTTTTAAGAGGATGACACCGAAGCATATCGATTGTTACATTTTTTGGTTCGAGTACTAAATACTACTATAAATTTAAGTAAATACAAATTTAATAATTTGACTAAATACAAATTTAATTACTACTTTAAATTTGATAAAATCTGCTCGCACACTATAAATATCTCTCGCGTATGTTTGACAAATCATCTCTTCCGCCTTGGCTTTCTATCGTTTTCTACATATTCACATAATTTTCTCTATCCAATTAACCACGCGATCAATACTTTGGAAAATATGCTCATTAAAAACCAGTCGCATGTCGCGCACGCCACGCAAATTTACGCGAATCGCAATTCACGTATATATACGGTAACTCGGTACACGCCATAGATCCACGGTCGCTCTCTCTTTTAGCTCTGTTAGCCTCTGCACTCGACCGTTATATTTTTTCGCACCGTGAACGATATCATGGTTAAGACTTATTTTCCCCATTCGGATCGCGAGAGAGACGGCTCGGGAGCGCAAAGTGAAAGACGTCCGACTCGGAGAAGTAACGATGTCATGCCGATTAATTTGATCGCGCACACAGCGTGTTTACCACGGGCGGTCGGCGGGGCGCGTGCGCGTTTTTTAACCGGGGATCCATGGAACAAGTTCGCAAATATCTCTCTCTTGCTCCCGCTTCCTCGCGGCAGCCAGATCGCAATCAGTCTTGCCGGACTTTCATCAGATCGGGCCGCTGCGAAATGTATGTTTCGATGTACCCGCTCCGCTACTTCCGCGCGTGTTACTCGACCTTTGTTTGTGTGGCTCGTGTAGATACAGACGCGTCGATGCGTACCCTGTGTAGTGCGGCCAGCGATTAATGAGCCCTCGTCAGTCGCGTGCACGTGTCTGTCACTTGGACAGCATCCGGTACGGCAGCCGGCCGCGTCTATCGTCTCTCATGTCTCCCGTATAGGCGTACCTTTCTCTCTCTTTCCCCCTCGTTAATCGTCTATTACGGATTCTTTCCTTCAGATCAAGCGGATATCGGGAAACGTGTGTTCAACTATGCGCTGCTCTCGCCGTGCGATTGCATTAGCGAGCTAATTCATTTGCAGACGCTTATAATGCAGCTTACGATTAACTTAAAAACCAAGTCACTCTTATCTTGAAGATAGAAATAATTTCTAAGTTACACATATCTGCGATTTTAGAAACGATGTAAGTATACGCGTATTTCTTTTAATTCACATAATTATAAAATTGAAACACTTTTTTTATTTCTTGAGTATAATTTCAAAAATGTATGACTTGATCCATGTTCTATTTTAATTAATAAATAGCCTCTTATTTTCTCACACAAATATATTTATGTCTTTTTTTATAAAAGTAAAAAGTACTACGATTTATATTATTTCTTCTTTACATCCGGCGCTTACTGTCAATAAGAAAGAAAGTGATTCTAATTTGTTGAAATATTTTTTAAGAGGCAGCTTTTCAAACTAGTCTTGACATATACTAACAGTATGCGTATCAATGCGTGATCGTCCTAGTCGCGTGTAACGGAGCCCGCAATTGCGTCGCGAAAAATCATTGATAAAGTTAAAATTATTACACGGCGATGTACGGGGTGCGCGATAAACTTTTCAGAAAACGAGTGATATTGAGAGCGATGAAATTCAACGTATCCGCGTTCGCACTTAACGGCCTAATGCGAATTCCACGGCGATAAGCTCTGATTTACGTTCCCGCCGGAATCTCCCGTTTTCTTCGCCGATCGCTGAAAACATACATGGCTTTTCCGCGTGCAGAACGTAAGACACTAGCCGCGCGAATTAAATTGAGGGGGCAGTGTACGTATGTCCGTAAATCACGCAGTGAAAGTCGCTTAGTTTCGGCGCCAGATACATCTCTCGCGCGACATTTTATCCCGCTAATGAGACACATGGTTGACAGGCAAGAGAGCCCCCGATTCCTTATCGCGTGCATTATAAACGTCCGTTCTGTCGTCATGGTCACACTAGCTTTGTATTCTCTCTGTTGTTGTTGCTTTCGCACTGATTGGTCTTAGATCGCTAACAATGCGGTAATACTGGACGCTCGATGAAATTTCGCGATATCGCGCTTTCCCTTCGTACTATGTTTGTCCTCTTGAGTTTCGTCGCTATTTTACCTAGTCTTATGACTTGTTTTGCGTTTTTATTACGTGATTCGATTTTTATTTTGGGACATTCCATTGAAAATGTGCAACGGTTTTACGTATTATTGACACTGATATTATTGAGGATATTATTGACACTGTCAATGGGAGCTGCTGACAACTTATGCCAAGACATACCATATAATCTGTCGCGTGATATTTTAATGTACCGATGAATCGTAATAAAAGTTTATTTCACGCGATCTGTCAGAGCGCGACTTGGTTTATTTTTGTGTGTATATGTATCGTTATTTGTTATGTCTTTGAAGAACTTTTAACCTTAACTATAATAAACTTACTCGCATACATATACTTTTTATAATTAAGGATACCTAGTAACTGGGGCAATTCGTGTTCTCTCGTGTTCTTGTACATCATAGTTTATTGAACATGCAACGAGTCACGACAAGTGTCGTGTGGTGCATGCCCGCTTTAATGAAATAAAAGATTCAATGCCAAGTGTAAAAGTTTCTACGATTAGACTTATTGTTAGTGCTTCCTATCCGTTAGTTCCAGATTAAATTGCTATTTTTTTTAAATCTGTTTTGCTATTATCTGTATCAATTGAAAAAGAGTGTATATTTTATTTATTATCAAAAAGATTTTTTTCGAATAAAATAAAAGAACAATTTATACATATTGTAATTTAAAACCAAAAATATTTTCTGTGAACTAATAAATTTTTAAAATAAAATGTAAAAGCAATGTTGTATATTGTATTTATCCAATAGACGTAAAAAATCAAGCGTTATTATATAAAAAATTATTTGCAGATGGATTTAATTGTTTTATTTTCAAATTCGCCGCCTGCAATTTTTTTTTTCTTTTTTAGCATTTTGTGATAGATTTTCTAATTTTTTCTCTAATTGTATAATTTTACGCGAATATGCTGTCTCTAATTGTAATCTTTGAAATTTAATTCCTCTATGTGCTTTTTGTCTGAATCTGTAAAAAGGATTATATATAAATTATGAATATACAGAATGTCCCATAATTAATAAGTAGATCAAATTTATCGTATAAAAGAAAAATTGAACTAATGAGCAATCTTTCCTGTAACAATGTAACACGTTCGCAAATACATAACTGTCGGCAATATCAGAAGCGTTATCGCGATTTATTCCTTGGCCATCTCGATACATTGTAACGTTTAATTTAATATCCAGCCTCACGGCTCGTATCTTCTCATCTCGGAAGGAGAAGAGATCGCGCGTCGAAGGTGCGAGATTCTCTCGAGACTTGCACCTTGCAATAACGCCTACATATGTCGGCTCGTGACTATGTGGCTCGTGTAAGTAATTAGATGGTAGGATAGCGCAAATAAAGGGCGCTAAACGAATGCATACAATTATACTTCGTGTTCGCAATTAAAAGAGCGTAGCAAATGAAACGGGCTCGTTTGATCGTCCGCGATTTTCATTATCGAGACTGAAAGAGGCGGACGCGTGACTGCATTCCGCGGCAAAATGAAACTTTACCAAATAGAGTTAGTCAATTGGAAGATTCGACGACGAATCTTATCGGTTCATCAATGCATAATTAATTAACTCGCGGCAAAGTAATACTGATAATAACATGGATCGCATAATTTAAGAAATTTAAGGACATTCTCATTAGATATTGTTTGATATATTTTTTCATATACATATATCTAACTTGATTTTTTACTGGATGAATACAATATACAATATTGCTTTTACTTTTTTATTTTAAAAATTTATCTTCTATCTGATCGATCTACTATCAATTATGGGACATCCTGTATATTCATAACTTACAAATAATTTGATTGTAGTACACTTTATATGTGCAATATATTTAGATATTTTATTCTAACAGAATCAAACTAATTAATATATTTGCTAAAAATAAAATTTGATATCTTTTTTATATACCTCAGCTTATTTTTTAGAACAATTTATATATAAAAAAAGCGATGTTTTTTTATTTAAGATCACATATTCAAGTATCGTTACATGATTTAACTATAATTATCCAACATCGGGTTTGTTGCGGTTTATGTTGTAACATCTTAATATACAAAAGTATGTATTTCACGATGCAATCTCCGACGTTAACACATTCCGCGCGGAATATTCCACACCTTCTTTTGCTGTATACGAAACGCTTTGACTCCGTTTAAATTTGATTCGCGTTCTTGCTCATCAGGGCGCGTTCTTTAATAGAGAAAGGTAAAAAGGACAGTCACTGGCTGACTGCACGTTCTCTTAATTTTGGGTGTATCCTCACAGCATGAATTATTCTGTAATTAGCGTGATTAACGTGCGTTGTGTTGTAATTCTTTTCACTTTCGCGTGCAATTTATTTACGAAAATTCTAATTAGTTCTATTTGCACTATATTTTCTATTATACACTTTTCTTTTTTATCTTTAATTGTATCTTGTTTTTTTATACTTTTCTTATTTGCGAGAGAAAAGGAGTGTTTCTTACGTACAGAATATTCGGTAAAAACTACATGTACGGAAGTGCTTAAGAAACTCCATTCATATACGACGAAAATTACGATGATTAGCGCGAAAGCATATGAAGCTGATTAAGAAAGGAGATATAACGTGATCCATTTATCTGATTGTAGGGGAACGAGGCGGTGGTGCCCGAGGGCTGGCCCCTAACGTTAGGTGGCAGTGGTCTGATCCTGCATCTGGGTGAGCTCGAAGCGTCCGCGCTGCGTTTCGGGGAATGTTACCTCTGCGTACGCAGCGTGGCTGCTGCAACTACAATTGCAACCACCTCGTCGGTCAACGGCGTTAAGACTGCCGGTAAAGCCGCCGAGCAAAATACCGTTGAGGTGAGTCACGTCCTTTTTCGTTCTTTTTCTCTTTCTCTGTTTCCTTGTCGTCGCGAAAGGATCGTCGCGAGTGATGTTCTATGGATATCGCCGCGAGTGATGTTCTATGGATATTGCCGCGAGAGAACGACAACTTTGTCTTGATGACCGAGTCGAAGACTCGGCCGGAATTCCTGACGTTCCTTCCGAGCGATCGATCCTCGACATAAATATTATACCAGTCATCGCGTATGCGGATATAAGCACGTAATGGGACTCGCGTTATTAGATGTCCGTTTAAACCTCCCCCTCAGGTAATAAAAGACATCTCTTTAAGAACGCTGAAACGACATTGTTACGGTTATAACGTTTTCCTGTTCCTAGAATCGTGCCGAATAAGCCAGTTTACCGCGATAATAAGTTACAGCTAAATTTTTTTATTTATTTATATCTTTAGTCAGCTTAATTAGCGAAAAATCTTTTATTATCAATAGTTTAATCTCTGTGGGAAACTATTGCTATTTTAACATTTTTATTATGGGGAAAGAATTAACTTTAAATTAAAATTTGAAGCAATTTGTAGTCAAGAATTTCTTGATGTTATACTTGACGTAAATTCTGCGAATGGGTAAAAGTGCAACAGAGTTAAGAACAAAGCTATATACTACTGTTCGCAGATAGCAGTAGTCTGGCGAACTACGTCGATGAGGACTCCGGGGATCTTAGGTTGGGATCGTGAGGACGAGTTCATGGACTGGCGGGAATTGACGAACAAGGGTCAGACGAGCTCGTCAGCAAGCACGGCGAGCTCGAATCTCAGCGGGGCGCAATCCTCTGGCGCGATGAAGGCCACCGGTCGTCCGCGGCGAAGATCGCGCGAGGATGCGCGTCCAAGGACACGCGAGACCAGCAGCGTCGAGAATCGTCGGGAGGAGGCCAGATCGATCGACAGGCTCGAGCACCAATCTTGTCGTGAGAATCTCACGATCAGCAAGTCCGGTCGTACTACCACGGTGATGAAGTCCAAGTCCGCATCCAGCGTCGACGCTTGGAAGGAGGATCTCGACGGCAAACTCGATCGAGGTTCGAGTTGCAGGGCGCATTCCAAGAACTCTTCTAGTCTCACTGGCGGCGACGAGGGTCGCATCAAAGTGAAACGGTGCGCCAATGTCGTCTCCTCTACGGTGATGGAAAAGTGGAAGGAGAGTAGCAGGTGCGAAACGCGCAGCAGATCGATCGCACCGAAAGATCTGAAGAATCCTTTGCAATTTGAAGAGTGCATTATGCGGCAAAACAGCGGCGCTAATGATTCGTCGAAGGATCTCGAGGACAGATTACGGAACGTAGGTGGTCCGGGTGACGTCACTGACGAGGATCTGCCGGCGTACATAGGCAGTCTCCTTGTCACCGTCGAGAGAAAGATCGAGAGGGTCTCGCTCGACGATATGACGTTTCCTTGTCCGGCGTGTAGGAACATAGACACGGACGACCCGCTCTTAGGATGCAGATGCGCTGGCGACGACTGCGGCTGTAGCGTCGGCGAGGATAACTGCGACTGCTCTTCCTCCGTATCCGTCTCGCGGAAAGAACAGTCCGCGAAGAGCTTCGAAGTGGCAGGAATCAAGCATATCGATAGTGACGACGAGGAGGAAGTGCGGATGGGATTTGGTAAGTAATTATCAATATTTTTAATATTTGAACTTTTTGCTTTACGTTAAACTTAACGTGAAATAATAAGAATAACTATTCAATCCTTTTTTTTTTTTTTTTTTTTTTTTTAAATGACCCGAAAATATTTTTCTCCCTTACAAATAATATTTTTATATATATATTTAAAAAGATAAATTATTCGTAAGATGTACATTTATTAATGAATAGTCGAAGGATAATTTACGAGAGTAGAAATCGCGGATACAACGTTAAGTTTCATTTCCGGAATGACCGTTTATCGGGTGTATGCGGTTTATGAAAACTCGCGAATGATTTTTGCCGAGCCAGTACGCTCAGCTGCTCGCATTCGATGAACCCTCTTATGCACGGAAACGCATGTGTGTGCGTATATACGTGTATGATTTACCGACAACTAAACTTTCGCGGCGCGCCGAACTTGAAATTCTGGTCCAAGTACGGCGTAGGCGGCGTACCTTGTAAAGTGGCTACTTCATGTCATGCCGTCTATTGAAAAATCCGAATGCTACTTGTGTGCACCGAATCGGCATGCTTGCACTTCGTTTGTAGCGGTGTGAAAAAGTTCCGCGGTGAGACTCGAATGCGTGTGAATAGAATCGTTGTACTAGTGATGTTATATTCCGATATGCATGTGCTCGCGTGACATGCGAATACACTCGCCTTTACAGCCTGAAGCTGCGACAAAATTTATGATGGAAATATTTCTTGCTGAATAAAATACTGAAAAACCGGAACGTGTGTTTAACAGAGCCTTCTATATTAATTCGTAATTTATTCCGCAATAATATAATATATATATGTGATTTAACATATGGGTATAATTAATTAGGTTTTGAAAATACATATATTAACTTTTTTTTTTTTGCAAATCTTATTTTCGAAAAGATTTCAATTATTATTGGTTTTTTAATTGATAGATAACAATATATGTTCAGAAATATATAGGTGTGGAAAAAATTTATTTATGCTTTTACGGTATCTTAGCCGTCTTTCCACCCTAATTTATTCAAACTAAAGCCATAAAAATTGAATGAATTTTATTTTACTTTGTTTTATATAGAAAATGTAGCATAGCAATTAAATTAATTCTCGATACGATATTTTCTTGAACTTGACCGATTTATCTCGCGAAAAATCTTACTAAAAGATTTTCTAAACTTTATTTAATAAAAATACTTAAAATTATCAATATCTCTATTTTCATCTTTTCCTTATATATATATGTATATTGAATGTTATGCAAATTATATAAAAATGTAAACAAAAAATTATTTTAAAAATTTGACGATTATTCGCAAATCATTAGTAAAAATTAATAATAAATTGAAGATAGTATTTTTTTCTCATTTATAACAAGATACTACACTGACCTACTTTTTATCGTTTATTATCTACGTTTATAATTTAAATTTAAAATATTTAGCTGAAAAACAGCCAACCGATTAATTTTATTTGATGATCAAAATCATTTAAATTAGTTAAAATGAGTCTTATCAATTAGCTAAATGAATTTAATTTCATCGAAACCTGCTTTTGCAATAACGGTAATTATAATTGCTGAGCAACGCGCTCTCCGTGGCATGGTTAGAGTCAAAGGTTCTCGCGCGAAAGCGAGAAATAGCATGAAATATAAATAGGTGCTAACGATCAGCTGATATCGATGTAGCGTCGTTTTTCGCGGCGGATTATTATACTCTGAAGAGAAACTACTTAAGATGCAACTTAATTCGCCCACTTTATTGTTTCTCGCGCTCCATCGTGGAATTTTATTGCTCGGTGTCGTCGGAGGCATGTGAAAGCTAGTAAATTTTATGAGACTCGTTATCGAGACGTATTTATCGAATAACCGACCATTCTCACGCTTTTTCTTCCCGCGAAGAAAATGTCAGTGTCGCTGAAGCTGCCGATGTTTAAAAGTTTTTCTTTCATTGTCCACTAATAGTTTTATTAATTCATTGACCGCGCTATGAACGTTTGTTCGTATAAAAAATTGTCTCTTTTAAATATATTCCTGTTAAGAATATATTTTCTTGAAATTATATTTGTCTCTATTAAAATTTATATTTTTTGTTAAAAAAAATATTATCAGATATACTTTACGTCAAATTAATAACAATATGTGAAGCTATCCATTTATCAATTATATTCTCTCTATAAATATTTATTATGATTTTATTTGCAATATTTGCAAAAGCGCGTGTGCGTATTTTTGTTTCTTACATTTAGATTTTCATCTTTTCTTTACTTGCTCGCGACTCGTGGCATTTTTCGTAACACGACCGCTTACGGGGATAAAGAGGAGGATAAATAGTGAATCGTGATATATCGCTGCGAGCTTCTTCATTGCCGTCCTGCATATCTGAAAGTTTTCCAATCGGATTGAAGCGTTTCGGAGTAGACGAGCGACCCGTGTTCCGCGCGGGTTGATTGAACGTCTCCCGAGCACACGGGCCGGCTATACTTAGTAGCTCATTGATCGTCCCCACTGCGGCCCTCAATCATATCTACTTAAGCGGGAATCAAGCGGCTTCCACAATGGAGGCTGTTCACCTCTCATGGCGCGGCGCGGCCGTTCGATGCGCTATATCACATCGGGTGTAGAACGAGAAAGCGAATCATCATTGGTTCGGACAATCCGTATTTGCCGATTATACTCATCGCGTTGAATCCCGCGGGATTGCTTGTTTGCACGAACTAACAGAATGATTGCCAACCGTTTGCCCGAGGCTGTTACTTGCCTATCGGGACGGTTATCGATTTTTCGTTTCTTACGCAATTCAATTACGTTGCAAGACAATTGGATTAATTCCGAGTTTTATTACGCTTGTCGACGATGATTGAGCTGGATGAGCTTCGCTTCGCGGCATTCATTTGCTATAAACGTCGTCTTTTTAAACATTAACGTGATGTTTTTGATTAGATTATTGTTGATCGTAAACTTCAGAAATCGCAACTATTAATTGAAAAATTTAATTCTTAAATTAATCCTGAATACATGACTTCTGTTATTATTTTAATTCAAAGATCTGACATAAAAAAAGAGATATATAAAAGTCTCATATTTTCAAAACGTACGTAAGGAAGATATTAAACAAGCATCTTTTCTTTACTTGCTCGCGACTCGTGGCATTTTTCGTAACACGACCGCTTACGGGGATAAAGAGGAGGATAAATAGTGAATCGTGATATATCGCTGCGAGCTTCTTCATTGCCGTCCTGCATATCTGAAAGTTTTCCAATCGGATTGAAGCGTTTCGGAGTAGACGAGCGACCCGTGTTCCGCGCGGGTTGATTGAACGTCTCCCGAGCACACGGGCCGGCTATACTTAGTAGCTCATTGATCGTCCCCACTGCGGCCCTCAATCATATCTACTTAAGCGGGAATCAAGCGGCTTCCACAATGGAGGCTGTTCACCTCTCATGGCGCGGCGCGGCCGTTCGATGCGCTATATCACATCGGGTGTAGAACGAGAAAGCGAATCATCATTGGTTCGGACAATCCGTATTTGCCGATTATACTCATCGCGTTGAATCCCGCGGGATTGCTTGTTTGCACGAACTAACAGAATGATTGCCAACCGTTTGCCCGAGGCTGTTACTTGCCTATCGGGACGGTTATCGATTTTTCGTTTCTTACGCAATTCAATTACGTTGCAAGACAATTGGATTAATTCCGAGTTTTATTACGCTTGTCGACGATGATTGAGCTGGATGAGCTTCGCTTCGCGGCATTCATTTGCTATAAACGTCGTCTTTTTAAACATTAACGTGATGTTTTTGATTAGATTATTGTTGATCGTAAACTTCAGAAATCGCAACTATTAATTGAAAAATTTAATTCTTAAATTAATCCTGAATACATGACTTCTGTTATTATTTTAATTCAAAGATCTGACATAAAAAAAAGAGATATATAAAAGTCTCATATTTTCAAAATCATTTTTACGTAAGGAAGATATTAAACAAGAATAATTTTATGTATATCTTAAAATCTAAAACTGTATGTAGGCTAACAGTAATAAAACACTATATATGCTAACATTAACAGTACATAAAAAATCAATGCTTAGAAATAGTCTTCTACATTTTTTCTCTCGGAATAAAAATACGGAATTTATTTAGAATTGCTATGAAATATTTAGAAAATTTTATTTTATATAATCCTAAAATTTCTGACATCTAAAATTCTTTTTTATGTCAAGTCTTTGATTATTTATTACTATTCTGTCTACTTTCACAGAATTCCCATATTATCAATTGTCAAAGCGTATCCTGGATCGTGAAAAGGGAAGTTGTCGCTATTAATCATAATGCAGATAATGATCAAATTGCCATCACACACACGACATCGTAAAATCTGGTAGCGCAGTCGCCGGTGGATCTTTTGATCCGACCGTGAATAAAGCGATCTTCAACGAGCCGAATAAATGCCGTCACATTACACGGCTCATTACGCTATGATGTTATTTACAAACGCCGCGTATACTATAGAAAATAAAGAACAACGCAGCGGAAGTCCATTAGACGCTTCCTCTTATTAATACGCGGCCTCTTGTGTGTGTGCCGGTTTTTTTTTTGCACGGAAAAAAATCTCTTACCTGATTGAAGTGATATCAGCCGTAATGTGCACATGTAAAAAAAAGTTTACAGCGTTTACGAATAGGGTGAAATGTTACAGTTAATATTTAGCGCTGGATATTAATATATATGACATTAAAGGATAATATAATTTTTATAATTTTTCTTATTGTTTATTATATATATTATATGCATCATTATAATAAACAATATATATATATATATATATATATTGCATCTGAAAATTGTTTTCATACAAATATAAACAAATTTATGTATACAAGTAAATTACGAGGTATTATAGAGATGTGAGACGAATATTAAAACGTCTCAAATTTTACAAACTTAGTTTATTTTTTTTATAAAATTATTGTGCGTTTGTTGAATAAAATTTATGCAGTGATCAAGCTTAAGAATTCTTGCACGTTGATTTCCTCGGTACATTTTGTTGAATAGTTTTTCTTTGCAAATATAGAATGTTAATTATAATAGTGTGAATTTACGCATAATTTTTTTATCACGTGGTTGATTCTAATTACGCGCTCTTTTGTTTTTCTTTTTTCTTTTTTTTTTTTTTAATAGAAGATATTTTGATTAAGAAAGAAGATTTAAAGCGCCGGATTTTTATTTTGAAAAAGAAGGCTTGTAAAATAAAACGAGAACATTTAATAAATCTATTTAAGCGAGACATAAATCATGATAGAAAAACTAGCTGGAAAATATTCGAAACTTAATTAGAATATCTACGATTTACACATTAAATCAGTTGAAATCGAGGTTCGGTTCAACGATAAAACAGTTATTATAAGATTTAAATAAATGAAAAAATGTGGAAGATTGAACTCGTTGATTATAAGACCTGTAATCTTAGACACATTAGGAATGTGATCAGAAAATTACGTGTAAGTTTATACGGTAATTAGTCTCTCTATATTCGCAAAGGAAGATTATTCAGTAAATTGTTACGAAGAAATCAACGTGCAGAGAGATTCTCAAGCTTGGAAGCCAACTGTTGAATAGATCGTTTCCAGTTTCCATTTGTGACATTAACTACTTCCGTTAGCAGCCGGTTGCGCCAGATTTCATTGTCGGTATTTTCGAATGGAAAATAATACACAGTATATTTAGCATCTTCGTAATGTTCTCTCAAAGATATTAATTAAATATAATATACGACAATATTTTTCGTTAGTACATTATATTCACGCCTTAAGAAAATACGGAGATAAATTAAACATTGAAGATATTGAGAAAGGATCGAGCTTTTTCTAGCGTTAAGAATGGAAGCCAAGAGAATCGCCTCGCTACTCTTGCTCATCGTTTTTTTCTGCCGATACGAAGAGTATGCGCTGCGGTTATTGCCGTTGTTAAAGTCGATGATTTTCTTGGGTCGGTCGCGACAACGCTAGATAACTCGCCGCATTCTTCCTGCTCGTGTCTTGTCGACTGTCTGAGAATTAACCGCCGCGATACGAGATCGGTTCTTGTGGATCTCACGCGGAGGGCGACGCATTCAAAGAATTTCCAGATCGTTTCCAGTTTCCATTTGTGACATTAACTACTTCCGTTAGCAGCCGGTTGCGCCAGATTTCATTGTCGGTATTTTCGAATGGAAAATAATACACAGTATATTTAGCATCTTCGTAATGTTCTCTCAAAGATATTAATTAAATATAATATACGACAATATTTTTCGTTAGTACATTATATTCACGCCTTAAGAAAATACGGAGATAAATTAAACATTGAAGATATTGAGAAAGGATCGAGCTTTTTCTAGCGTTAAGAATGGAAGCCAAGAGAATCGCCTCGCTACTCTTGCTCATCGTTTTTTTCTGCCGATACGAAGAGTATGCGCTGCGGTTATTGCCGTTGTTAAAGTCGATGATTTTCTTGGGTCGGTCGCGACAACGCTAGATAACTCGCCGCATTGCTCGTGTCTTGTCGACTGTCTGAGAATTAACCGCCGCGATACAAGATCGGTTCTTGTGGATCTCACGCGGAGGGCGACGCATTCAAAGAATTTCCGCGAGTCGCGAATTTTTCCGTCTAGATTGAGAAAACGCGTATCATGGATAACCGTAGACTTAATTGAGCATCGAGAGAGAAATATTCGCGAATAAAAACAGCTTCCAGAGAATTGTATACGTCGAATTGCGAGGCAGAAAACGCGCATGTCACGGCCCATCGAATAAGGTCGTCGAACTTACACAAGAAGGATGTGAAAATGTGAGAGTTTCCCAATAATCTCATAACATCAATCTCTGGCATTGTAGAAATTGCAAACCCCCAATAAATTCACTATTGTAAACGGAATTGGATAAAAAAAAAGTCATTTTATAAGGACGATCAATTTTCTCGGAACGTTCAAGGGGTAGTAAATTTTTCCTTTTACTTCCACGGTCTTCTCATACCTTCGAGGTCGAAGGAAGCTAAATCGAATGCATTCCGCGTTGTCACGCGGCGTAACTCATTCCCGATGGTATTCTCCTCTCTCACCCTTGCGCGTGGGCATTGGCGTTTATATCCCACAACGGGCAGATTATGTTCTGCGGCATGCCGACAAACCTGGACGCGAAAACGAGTGGGTCGCGCCGACGAGACCGAGCTGCCGTCAATGAGATGTCCACATGCTAATGAACACGACAACCGGCGCAAAGTCATGTCCGATCGTATGGCGTGGTGTGCCATAAGTGTAACCATGTCGGCTATACAGGTTACGAAACGATGACAACAAAACGGACGTTCCGAGCGAGAATAAGAATAACGACCGGTTCTCCGCACTTGATCATCGGATGCCAAAATAGAGATAGAGAAATATAGATAGAATTATTGATGCTCTGCCGTTATTATTCACTATCACGATTATCTTAATTTTCATCGATTATTTATTTTATTTACAAACTCCGTGAAACATGTATCATATCTGTATACGAAAGAGTATTTTCTCTATCTGTTTCATCACCTGATTCGAAAAACAAGAAAAACTTTTAAATAAAGCGGAAGAGAAAATATATTTGAATACATTTTCTCTTCAATAGTTTTAATTTATTACTTATTTCTTTTATTTTTCTCGTCTAAAAATTTTTTTTTGCATTTATTGTGACACAGAATTCAAAGCATTTATAATGAAAAATTTCCTGATTTAAATTGTTTTGATTGAAATAACTTATCTTGTGTTTCGAAATTCGAATCATTATTATGACATTTAATTTAATATTTTTGCAGTGTGAATTTGTTCGTTATCAATTTATTTACACAAAATCTAATTTTATTCGAAAGAAGTAAATTGTGAAAAATCAATTATCTTATAAATGTATCTGATAAATATTGTTCATAAATGTATTTCGATTCCTCACAGCCAACTTTTTTTTATTCGACGTTTTTCCTGTTTGCTCTCAACGCTGCAGAAAAATCGGCTTTGTTGCCGTATGTCATTAGCACGAATACTCATTGACGAGTTCGTTACTCCGTTCATTCACTGTCGGAGCAGGTCGCTCGCCTCTTGCACCGCGAACATAAACATCGCTGACACACGTCCGGCACACCAGCCGCAGAAAAGTCGCAGGAAACGTGTTCGAGCATATATATACCGGAGCTGCCAATTGCAAGCCATAACGGACGCGTGATTCGGTCGTAATAGTTCGCAACGGTTCGCGGTATTTGCGGTTCGCCGTTCCTGCGTGTGTATGTGGAGGGACTTAGGAAGCCGCCAACTAAAAAATAATTGTTACGATGATTACGCGCGTTTTGCGCGAGTCATTCCTACAACGACGAGTAGAATCGACATTAACGTGGTATTGTAACATAATATTCTCGTTTTCTGCCCCGTAGGAGGAGAAAATCTTGATCATTCGGAATATTCAATTCATTCAATGACCATTTTGATGGAATGATAATTAACAGTATGAGAAGAATTATCTTCTTTATAACATAATGTTATGTTTTTTATACATAGAATCAAAAGTCTCGATCAAATTTTTTGTACTTTCTCATTTAAACTATCATAATACATCATAGAAATATCAGGATTGTTATTTCTAAGAGAATAATAAATATTTACAAATTTTTTACTTTCATAAAAGAGCTAGTACTTATTAAGAAAAAAATTGAATTTATTATGAATTACTGCTACCAATCATGGATGAAATGACTTGAAGGATCGGTTTTCATGTTCATATAATTTCCCATATATTTTACTCGTAAAGAATATATGAAACCGTTTTATTTTTAATATTTATTTGTTAAATCATGTTGTTCTAAATAATATTAAAATGACAGTTCCAGATATGTCTATAAACTAATTGTAAAAAGACAGTTATATGGCTCTAAACTACATGTTTGCATATGACGAACGAGAAAATGATAGATTTAATAATTGAGAACGTTGGAGGCAAAGAAATCGTGAAAAAGAATCCGCTTGTAAGGCGACAAAAATTACGTGGTACTGTGTGAAATGTCACGGAACGGAACGACGAATGCTGTAGGCTCACTTTTACGTCGACGCCGCTGACGTGGCGACGTTTCGGATAAAGGCTCTTGACTTTGCAAACCTGTTGGCGCGGCGGTTACCAAAGAGGCGCGCCGAGACGAGCGTGGGAGGACGCGAAAGGAGATCGGCAAGAAGAGCCGCGAGAGACTTTAAAGTCCGATCCGGTCCGGCTCGGTCCGTCCGGGCCCGCGAGTGATTCGTTTGGCGAGTCCCACGACGAAAGATCGAGTGACAAGCGAACGCGCCGACAATTTGCATACTCGTCCGTTACAATTACGCCTGCGTCGCCAACGCGAGAGTCATCGCTCGTTAACGATGCCCTGGGGAGACGGATTAAGCTCGGATTGTGACACATGACTTGAAAATTTACTGCACCCAGAGAAAGAGATAGATAGGGATAGAGAGAGAAAGAGAGATTCTCGACCTGATTTAAGCAAGAAGCTTGCATTGTTCCGCTTTAATTGTCCGATGCAATTTTAGAGTAAAAGAGCAAATATTTTTTTTTAAATTAATTAATGGCTATTAAATATATACACAGTAAATTCATTTAGTTAATTGATAAGACTCATTTTAACTAATTTAAATGATTTTGATCATCAAATAAAATTGATCGGTTGGCTGTTTTTTGGCTAAATATTTTGAATTTAAATTATAAACGTAGATAATAAACGATAAAAAGTAGATCAGTGTAATATCTTGTTATAAATGAGAAAAGAATATTATCTTCAACTTATTATTAATTTTTACTAATGATTTGCGAATAATCGTCAAATTTTTAAAATAATTTTTTGTTTACATTTTTATATAATTTGCATAACATTCAATATACATATATATATAAGGAAAAGATGAAAATAGAGATATTGATAATTTTAAGTATTTTTATTAAATAAAGTTTAGAAAATCTTTTAGTAAGATTTTTCGCGAGATAAATCGGTCAAGTTCAAGAAAAGATCGTATCGAGAATTAATTTAATTGCTACGCTACATTTTCTATATAGGCTGCACATTTTTAATAATTATTAAGCGATAAACAATGCAGAGATTTTTTTAAAAATAATAAATTAATATCATATATTTACATACATAATAAAATTAGCACGAACTGATTTTCAGAAAATAATTGATTTTTATAGAAAAAAATATAATCAGTTAAAAAATATTTATATATTTATACCAACAAAATTTTAAAAATTAGTTTGATGCATTACTTTCACAAAATAAATATCTTATTTGTAGGCAACAATTCAAGTTGCAATATTTATTCATTTGTGACTCTTCGTGCGTTTCACATTAGGCTTTATACGGAGAAATATATGAAAACACAATAACGTTTTATTCAATTATGCCACGATATATAAGACTGAACTCCGTATAAGGATCGTAAACAGTTTCTAATACATACGCGGCGAATTTCTATGGCAATAGAATCACGAAGAGATTGCAAGAAGGAAATCGCAAAGTCCAAGAAAACGTACATACTAAAAGATTAAGACCACCCAACGAGCTATAGTATCTGATTTACCGGATTTGACAAGAGAACATCGTTTATCATAATATTCTAAGTAACTGTTTAACAAATTTTGCACACGACTATCGTATAAAGATCATGTTTTATTCAAAAGATCTAAATAGAGATTCATTTCTCTTATTTTAATGAAAACGTATATCTAGAAATAATGAACCAATTTTTATTACGATCGATTATTTCATGCATTTTGAAAGATATTAGTTAAATGCGTAAAGTGCAGTGATTACAAGTATAAAGCTATTAATTATTACATATTATCACTGAATAAGATTTTTTACGGTGTATGGCTTTTCGACAGAAATAATCTTGTTCACATGTATGTGAGAAAAAATTAATTTACGTATTTTTTATAAATAATCTTTTTTTGATAAAATATATTGTAACATGTAGATGTATATATTGCAACATGTTTTTAATCAACAAGTATATTTTCCAAAATTAAATATTTGCGATTACTTCTCTCGTATGTAATTCTTAATAAATAACCTAAATAATTATAAATCTTGAGCAACGTTGAAATATTACACACACTTGCCACACATACATATTAATTATGTAGAGTATATTATTACCACGGAGATAAACGAATAATTAATTTTGCAACTAACGACACTCAAAAAAATGTCTTGCTGATATAGGTAGATTTCTAGATGTCACAACAAAAATTTATCTCTATTTTTTGTATCTGTTAGAATATTGTCTGTTACATATAGAATTTATAGCAGCAATATTCTAATAATATCTTCTAGAAAATTTAGGTCCCATTGCCAAATGTTAATCACTGCATTGGATAAATATGAGTTTCGATACTACAGCTAGAACGATCTTTGTGAGAAATATAACTGCCAATTATAACTGCAGCATCGAAAAATTGAGAGAAATTGTTTAAAAGAGCTAGATAGATTGAGCGCGTTATACAAATATGTTAGACGTGAGGATTATATATTCATTTGTTTCTTGCCGCTAATTTTTTCTGTATACCACAGCCAAACTTTATAACAAGTATGATTGGCCTTAACATGGATAGGCGCCACAGAAAAACATTCTTTCTAAATTTCACAAACAGTTCAGATATAAATTCTGTCTCTGTCACTTAGATTGATTAAATGCGAAACATATGCGATATCACAGTATTTGCTAATCATTTATGTACCTCAGTTAATTTTGCGCACCCAGAAAATTTTTGCTGTAGTTGCAATACCACTTTTTTGAGTGGACAAATAAATTAAATAAATTATATAGGTTACTCACTTCGTCGTCGACGTTGCAATTCTTGGTCTCCTCCTTTTCTTTTGTTCATCTTTTATTGCTCCTTCATGATACTCGCACGATAATTATGAAAACACTGTTAATTATAATCGCGCACGTATTAATCAACGACATACGATGATTACGCGACATTTTGCACGACACTCCCGTTAATCACACGCGACGTGCAATTTTATTATGTGTGTGTGTGTGTGTGTTGCAACAAAAACATAATTCAAAAAACATCACGCGGTTAAATTCACGCGTTAGTATCGCTCTGACAATATTACTCCTGTTTTTAACGAATATATACGCTCACATCTTATGCCATTTTTACTATATTTTGCCATTATAATTATATATAAATAGATAAAAATATAAATAGTTAAATTTCAATCAAATAGTTAATGTTAATATAATATAACCCGCAAAGTGCAGCGTTCGAAAATATAGTTATATTTGCCGACTATTTATATGACTGATTTCGATCGAATATCTCGCGAACTATGCATTTTGACAAATTACAATGATAGACAAACATTAAATTTATGTGGTACGCGATTGAGAGAGATAAATACTATTAACAATTGTCTCTTTTAATTAATCATATTATTATCTTACTCAGAATCGATCCATATTGTACCTGCGACGTTTCGTTAATAACCGAAAATCACCGACCGAGAAACTACGTAAATCGACTTTACCGACGTTGCGCAAAAATACTACGTGAGTCGAGTTAATAACTATTTAAGACATGAGGAGTCGCTACAAAATACATATAATCGAAATTTAATACTGAAAGCATGTGGATGTCCAAGGCACAAGAGGTATTCATAATCGCTAATTGTAATAATTGTAAAAAATATCCTTATTAAAGAGTAATATAACGTCACACGGAGAGCGATTAACATCGTTGCCTGCTCGCCCGAATTTCGCAGTACGAATGACATGAATATAGCGGTACGTAAATCTCAGCGTGCTATTCAGCGCTATTGTTTATTTGGCCTTGTCGTATATACGTCACAGTGATCACAGGACTCGAGCGAGCAGGCAGCAAGGCCACGTAAACAATAGCGCGCTAGTGTTTACGTTTACGTATCGTCGTGTTCTTGTCACTCACATTGCGAGACTCGGGTGAGCAGGCAGCGAGGTATGTCGCTCCGCGTGATACATTATATTACTCTTCGGAATGCGAATATTTCGTACAATTATTACAGTTAGCGATTACGAATCCGTATAATCGGTCAAGTTTCGTGGTAAAGGTGATATGCGCTTGTATCTTAAAATGACGAAAGCATCTCGGTGACGATTTTTTAATTCAAGTAACGAAAAGGAACGATATATTGACGTGTATTAATAAATACGTGTATTTCACGGGATTTATGCCTTAAATATCCATTATGTTTGCAATATTAAATTTCGATTACGTATTTTCTAGGGATATCGTGTCTTGACTAGTGATTAACTTGACTCGCGTAGTATCGGGATAAAGTCGATTTATTTTCTCGGTCAGTATTTTCCAGTTATTATACCTCGTAGGTACGTACAGTATAGATTGACTTTGAGTTGACTACATTTAATTAAAACGAAATCGTTGTTAGAAATATCATATTAATCAATCGTATATCACGTAAGTTCAATTTGTTAGAAACAGAAGTAATATTGTGTCACAGCGACACTAATACGTGAATTTAACTGCGTGATTTTCCAGTGCCAATCGAGTCGTAATTTTCGAATTATTTTTCCTCGCCGTAATATAATAAAATTGCGCGTCGCGTGCGATTAACGGGAGTGTCGTGCAAAATGTCGCGTAATCATGGTATTTTGTTGATTAGTACGTGCGCGATCGTAATTAACCGCGTTTTCACGTGCGAGTGCCATGAAGGAACAAAGAGTGAACAAAAAAGGAGGAAGAGGAAGAGACTCAAGATGGCATCTCACTTGAAGTGAGTAATCTGTGTCGTTTACTTAATTTATTATTTATTATTTCAAAGTCTGCATTTTTGATTTTCTATTATTTTTCAAGATTAAATATTGTATAAATTAGACGCGAAAAAAAATGCATTATATTTTAATTATGTAAATTATCAATTGATTGATTAATGATACAAAATCAAGTAGTAGATAAAATAATATTTAAAATGTAAATATTCAAATGTAAAAATTCTGTTTTAAGATTTTTTTATTTGGTTTAAATAATTAAATTAGTATTTTGGAAAAAAAAGTAGTGTGTTACTCTGTGATAATTTTTATGTTAAAATTCTTGGATGTTAACAGTTATATTATCTGATTGTAATGTATAGCATAACCCAATAGATAGCTTTCAACAAAAAAATAATATAGCAAAATGTTTTGATTATCAGATATTAAATTATTATATTTAATATAAACTACAATATAATTATAAATTTTTTTTTTACTTTGAATAAATTGTCTATAATTCTTTCAAGTAAATTTTTTGCGCTTTAACTTGATACGAAATACGATTATGTCTCTGATATTCGCGTCAATGGTCAAAACATTTGCTAGGATTTTTCTAATGTTGAAATAGTCGGCGGTCTTGTTCTTGTACACTCGTGATTATGCAAAAAAAAAAAGCGAGAGAATGTTGAGAGATCATAGGCACGCGGAAACATTGCGCCAGACCACAAGACGTTGCGAATGGAAACGTTTAAATTGCAAACGGCACATCGTAAAGCGAGAGTATCCAATCAACCTTTACTTACAAGTCAATCGAGTCGTCGGTCCGCGACACCTATCGCCTTATGCTAATAGAGGCGTTTTCATCTCCGTAAATAGGTTCGTACTGCCGTCGAAGATGAACCTGCGAAGAGTATTAAACTAAGAATTCTCAGACGACCGATGCATGATATTTAAGAGACTTCAGAGAATATATAATGCACTGTATACTATAAAACATACCATGCAATTCCAAACGTATATTCATATGTTCATTTGCTTTTATATCAGTATTAAAAAAACTCGAAATCTATCAAATATAATAATTCATCAAAAATAATAACAGTCTATATAGATTAGAGTGAATAAGAAAAAAGTGGATATAGAACGAATGGTTTACTTAAAAGTGTTCAGTTTATTGTAAATATTTCTCATATATATGTAATAAATTATTATAATTGAATAATTGCAAATTTAGCTAAATATGTTGATTGTAAAATTGGGATAAAATGCTTAACATTATACATTTTGAAATAGGTCTGCCAGTACGTAATAAATATAAGGAGAGAATCAATATATTATAGATAGAATATTTTATTTTAAAATAATATTATGTATTCTATCAGATTTCACGCGAATATTCATATTTTAAAATTTAATGCAAGCATGAGAGAATCATTATTTAATTTAAATATATATCCGATAAAAAGAAACGGGTAGTATTTTACATCAAAAATAATATTGCCGATAATAATCCGATTTTTGCCAAGAAAAATAATGTATCTAGAAAAGAATGTTAATTAAAAAATTAAAATAAAAAATCTTGGCAGTATAAAGTATAATAAAGCATTCACAGTGAGTGATCTAGCGAGTAATGCTTGCCTCGGGTCTGGCAACAATTCCGCGTTGGGACTATTGGCGAGATGATACACTGTGTCTAGTACAGCGACAATAAATCGGTGGACGAAGATTTATGATAGTGGGAGTGGTTTCGGACTTGATGCGTTAACATGCATTAACCCAAATACAAGAGCATCCACCGCGGGCTAAACGAGACCGAGTACGACGAATGCTCTTCCGTTCCCGTGCTTTGGACCGGTCTGGAGCCTGATTGATCCTGAAGTAGATTGGTCGCGTGCGAAGAACGGAGTACCGTATAAAATGAAGCGATTAGGGACACACTGCGCACACAGACAAGTTAAAGAACAAAAACCGAAAAGCCGGCCGTTACACTTTCCTCGCGCGTCGCGTAAAAACGGTGGACGGATTTTGTTACGCCGTTTTTCGATCCTCTATTTCTAATTATTGCGTATCGCGATAACCGTCGGTCGATGTGCTTGAAGAAAGATCGCTAAATAAAATCATCACGCGCCGCTTGATCGCGCTTTCGCGCTATAAATTACGACGTTAAGTCGCGTGCTAGCGCACGTCGAATCGCGTGGAAGTTAAAGGCTAAAAACTGGGATTAAACTGACCCAACGCTAATGTGATTAATCTGCTTAAGTCCCGGGATAAATAGTATATTATCTTGGTGGTAATAATTATTAGTTTGACGTCAAGTCACGCTTTTATTATTAGATCTCACGATCAGTGCGGTTGTATTATTAACATAATTTATACATAATTAGTTTTTTCTATTATCTTTTCATTGCATCGTCTCTATTATTTTACTTCTCTCTCTCTCTTTTTCTTTCTGTTCATTTGTCAATAATATCAGATCCGAGAGAAAGAAGCTCGCACAAAGCTCGTTTGCTCGAGTGAATTATGAACTGTCTAATATTACGGATTGTAATGTCAAGATTATTTTTTGCTAATACACTTATCGTTTATCTCGATAATTATTTTCTGCATGTTATTTATACACATGATTATGTCCATTGACATTTATCTACTATAAACTATAATCAATAGTTTTCTGTCGCTTCAATCTCGCTAGCATCAATTTTTTAAACATACCTATATTATTTAAAACTCGATTAGATAAATTATATAACGCGTTTATACCAAAAGAACTTGAAGCGAGCGGAAGTTATATGATATGACAGCTTTTAATTTAACACCTGATCCACACGTGTAATCTCTTTTAATCGTTTTTACTGCAGAGGCATATAATTGCGATTTTCTATCGCAAATCACTTGGACGTTTACTGCTTTGCGCGCTAGTCTCTCGCGTGATGCCGTCGTGTTCCCTTCCGCGAAATCCCGCGCTCGAAATGCCCGGTTCTCGTCCGCGTATAAATTTGTTTACTGTAAATTATGGCTCTAATAGATACAGTCGCGTGTCTCTCGATCGTTTCTTCGTCGGTGTACTTTCGGTATCGAACAAAGAAGGCGCATTATCTCCGAACGGAGGCGGTTGGTCTCATCAGCTGTTTTCCTCGCGTGATAACCGGCAATTCTCCGCGCGACGTTGTATCGATCAGCGGCGATTTGTTAGCGCGGATTATCTGCCAATGAATTTGAAATCTTGTCCGTTTTGACAGCTATAAAAAATTAAAAACCCTGTCTGAACAAAACGAAAGTACAGCGGCGGATTCGCGACGGTAGCTAAACGTAATTTGCATAAATAATATCCACTGATCTATCGACAATAATTGCGTCCCGCTTATTATCCAGAGACGTGAATTCTTCTTAATTATAATTATTATCGGCGACTAACTTCATTCATAATTCTTAGGGTTGCTACGATAATGTCCCCTCATGTTACTCTCTCTCTCTCTCTCTCTTTCTCTCTATCACGCTGAATAAATATATTGGCTTGAACGGAAAGTTCGTTCCGTTTTTTACTAAGAGACGAAGGCCGAAAAAACGGCATGAACTTTCCGTTCAATCTAATACAATAACTTTGATCTCATTTGAAAGATAATTTAATTCTCTACCACTTTTGTTTTGGTATTTTTTGTTAAAAGACTATTGTAATTAACTATGTAGAAAGGGTACATTAATCGTTATTGTTACTTTAGATACTGCTCATGATGAGGCACATTATTTTTTTATCATTATCTGGACACACACAGAGTCATGTACATAACATGTTCCGGTGATAACTTGATTTATCAGTTAATATAATTTTTACAAAATTTATTGGAAACTAATTGGTAATACTAATGATAAATTTGAATGAAACAATATATAACTCAATAGAAACAGATATATAAAATATGGAGATATTAAAAATCGGAATTAATATATTCTCTTTATTTTTGATATTCTATAGATAAGTTGCAAATGTCTAATTATTTCGAACATTCCAAATGATAGAAAATTGAAAAGAGAATTTATATAAGAAATATCGACAAATAAATCTCTCTACAACATTCATATAGCGCGTATACTGTTTCATTGTATCCAAAATGCATATCATTAATAGTAAATAATTGACCATTGATTCGAAGATTAGAGCGCGATGAAGATTTCGTATTTAGTCAGATAACTGCTTTTCTTCGCAGTCTTCTGCATAAGCAGGCGATAGAGTAGAGAAAGAAAGCAGAGGAGAGAAGAAGTCCCGTGCACGCGTTTTTTTCTTTGCAGTCCCATCGGCCCGTCGGAATGATCGACGAGTTCTTCGGAGAACCGTCGTCGATAAATCACCGATAATCGCGTTTTTTTTTTTGCAGGCGCGCCTTAACGCGGCTGTCTTCGTTTTCACTGTTGCGTCGACACGCAGGTTTTTGATGGTGCTGATATATTAGGCTCATTGTCTCGCGAAATGCACTCGCTCATCGACGTCATTAACTGCGTAATTAACACTCTCCCTTTCCCCCTTCTCCTCGACTCAGCATTCCTCCGCGTAATGAGTCCGAGCGTGAAAATTTGCATGCGAATCTCGCTAAGGCTGCCGACGTACCGCAAACCGCATTCGCGGAGTTATTCTTCCCTCCGAGCTATATATACACGAATACAGCCGTGTGTGAATGCACCTGGTAGCTAAACTGGGTCGCATGTCGTGCTAGTCATCGTCATTTTGTAAATATAAGGATAAACGTCCGATTGTACTTTCAATGCAGAATGTCGATAACGGGCTCGTTGTCATTTAGTTATGCGAAAAAAGGATATTAGTTATTGATTGTCGATTGAATACAATCTATGGTGGAGTAATTCCGGTATAGATAGCCATACGAGGAGAGATAGCCAGTCATTGCGGATTCTCCAGTAATTGCCGCGGCGATATGCATGAATAGTTAGTATAACGTCATGACGATTGATTGGAATTGTTCCTCGTTTAGTTTTAACGCTTTAGTGAATGTTTTATTATGTTCTTTGTTCGGGATATCTCTCTTCGTTTCACAGAATCAATGATTACATATTTCGGAATTACTTTTTAAACAATCTAAAGAATTCATTATATAATAATTATCAATATTAAATTCTTTTTCCAGCAAGTTCTATGTGTTAATTATTATATTATATTATGCATATATGTATATGTATTTTGCACGTACACTATCTTAGAAATTAGATATCTTTTTCTGAATTACTAGGAGGAAAAATTGATAATTTGAGAATATTGAGACACAAAATAGTTACTGAATTCCAAATAATTGGATAATTAAAAAAAGAATTTTGCGATTTGAGAGACGCTTATTCAGAAGTGCAAATAAGTAAGATGATCTTACATTTCAATTAATGTTAAATGGAATTTATTTTAGCAAAGTCTCAATCTCTCATCGTATAAATTTTTTGCTGACAGTTTGCTAACAATTTCAGAAATCGCGCCCGTGATACAACTTACTTCATTTGCATGTTGCAAATGAAATAAAGTCTACGCGCGTTTCGCGTGGCATCCGCGAAATATAATTTCCCATTGGAACAAACATGGTCTATCGTCACTTCTCGCGTGTGCATGGTAAACACCAATTGATCGTATCTTCGGGCGCATTTAAACTGGCTAAAAACACTGGTTTTTATCCGTTTATTCAATGCAGTTTTTGCGGACAAAATCGCGGACGGCAATTGCAACGTTCTGATTTCGCGGCGGATCAATTTACTTGATAAGAACGGGGACGTGCGATAAAGTCGAGTCGTCGCGAGAGGCTGCTCGAACCTGCAATTAGCATTTGCGGTGAAACGTCTTATAATCGCTTAATAACCGTGCGCAAATAGCGCCCGCTAATTGGATGCACGCAGCGTGTCGCGTGGCCGACGATTAGCGCGAAGAGCACAGAGCTTCCCAATATGATGCCCGGCACGATCGTCGTCGTCGCGGGATTCACGGTACTCCTCGGAAAAACTTACCGTAACCGGTTTAACGATCGCCACTAAACGTCCATAGGTGTAAACGATAAACTTTTTCCATGCATTTCGCGGAGAATCGCTTATTTTAATAATGCGCTATTAATATCAGCGTTAATTACATTGAAATCGCGATTACGCCGATCTCTGGAAGATAGAAAGAAAAAGAGAGAAAGAGAGAGAGAGAGCAGAGTAGAGAAAAGGCGAACTAACCAACTAGCGTTGAGATTTACGGTTGATTACATTTTCCTCGAGATCTTTGCATAAGTGAATGCGCGCTTTGACGAGAAAGACGCCGCTCATGCTCGCTTACTTTCGATTATTTCTGCGCCGTCATGAATGAGACGTCCGGTATTCGCGCCTCGCTACTCGCGGTAGTAACGCTATTTAAAACTGCCGACGTGAGATACATATTATTCGAGGTGTTAGTCTCGGAGGTAGAAAGTGCTCCGTCGAGAGCGCGAGATGCATCGCGATGCACACGCTCGAGGAGATGAGAACCTACGCGCGCATTTCGCCGTTTTACCTTCGCCAGTCCCCCTGGCAGGAGGTGATGAGGGTTAAAAGGTGGAATTAGAGGGGGGGCCTTTCAACCAAAGGTCAAGCTCGCGGGCTGGCACAGTCCGAGTTTCGTTTCTGCATGCGTGCACGTGCGTCACGTATGTATATACGTACGTGTCCGTCATCATCGTGCCACCGATACACGTGCGTTTCCATCGCGATTAATCGACAAATGAGCTTCGTTTCGGTAGCGAGCGCGCACTCCGATCGATCTCTGTATCTTGTAAAACGGATATTAATCGGAGAAACGTATTTAATGGTTCGATGAAGCAAGCTGGTATTATTCACTGTAGAGATGTATGTTTTTCTTTAATAGCGCAGCGTGACATGCATGTTTGTTCAATAGAAGAAATTGAAACATCGAATGTTAGTATATCAAAATTAAGTAATTTATAATTGCTTAACATTTTAATATTTGATATTTAATTATAGATATATTGTGCAATTTTTTTTCTATGAAATCAGACTTTTTAAAGATATAGTCTTATTATAAAACGCCAAATTTTTTTATAACCGGTTTTTTTTATAGAAAGATTGAACTTTTTATAAAAAGATTGAAGTTATAAAAAGTCTGCAGATACGTCAAATAAGTTAGTAACATGCTCCAATAAAAATCAAAATTAATTGTCCAAGCGAAATGTTGTAACAAAAAAAAATAAAACTTCTTTTTTCGAGTCACACACATTTTATGTTTGATATATAATATATTTTTACAATTTAACAAGAATGTATAGAAATGCACTATGTGTTAATAACAATTGCTCAAACAAAATAATATTAAAAAATTTGATTGAATTCTAAAATTACAAAAACATTCCGTCATTAATCAGATAATCATTAGTTCAACTTATTTATCATAAGAGAGTTTTTCGATCTCGTTAGTAAATCGGAACAGATAAACTTTGATAAGATTTTCATTGAAATTCGTTTAGCTATCAGTTTTGTGAATCCCACGATTAAATTATCGATTGCTGCATATGTGTGTATGGTTATGCTGGTATTCAGAGTTTAGCTGCCAAATTAAAATTCAATATCCTTGTTATCGAAGATGCGGATATAATGAGATTCTTCATGTTCTCGTTTCAGGAACCAAAAAGCGAATCGACGAAGTAGCATTACCAAGGACTATTCACGATTTGCCGGAACGCGTTCTCACGTGTGGCCTGTCACTTCCCGGTAAGTTTTAAAATATAAAATTCTTTTTAAGAAATATATATAAGAAAAAGGTATACGATAATATATGATAAATATAATCGTAATCATAATTCGACAATAAGAAAAATCGTAGAATAAATCGTCGAAACGTTTCGTCAAGAAAAAGAAAAAATTTTTAATTTTAATCTTCAATTTTCTTATGATAAATCTTGAATTGTCAAATATTTATCTGAGATCTACGTCCGCATAAGTGAAAGTCGCGCTGATTTAAAGAGATTTCCGCGTGTTTAGGAGTGAAATAACGCTCATGGATTTTCCTCTTTAAATGCTTTTGGTACGCGATGCCCGGCTGCGCTTTTGTCGTAAGCCTTTGTCTCGCCTTGCAGTGCTCCACATAGAGACACGCAATGGCAGAAACGTGCGCTTATGCCGCACACGCGACTCTCGCGTCGCGTTGCGGAAGATAACAACACGCGGTGACCGCGTAGGAGTATGCGGAAGCTGGGACACACCCACCACGTAGGGCTCTTAAGCTCGGTCGATTCACACGCCCTCGCATCTTCTGCCCGTTCCGTGCATCTATTTACGTACTTGGTCGGAGTACCGGCGGATACTTCTCCCCGGAGAGCAGATCCTCTCCCTTCTCTCCCTTCTACCACGATTCCGCCTTCTCGAGTATACGCCATTCTCTCGACCATTCGCTCTCCTTGCCTTTCATCCCGCTTTGTCCCTTTCTCTCCCTTTCAGCGAGGCTCAGCTGGCCAGATCCGCGGATGTCTAACTGTATTCCCGTAGTTGGCGCAGTTGTTACTCTCTGTCGTCGATTAGCGCACGGCAGGAAGAAGGTAGTCGTTGGACGGTACTTGAGGAGTCTGACCGGAGATTAACCCGCGAGCGTTCGCGTCACGAAACACACGCTTTGTATGTATGTGTTGTAAATTACCATAGAAAATATATAATGATCGTCTAGCTTTTAAATGGGCGTGTATATTTTAGAAAGCAGAAAATTAAGTGAGACAAAACGAATTTTTTGCCGAGATACATTTGTGTATATCGATGTAAATGACATATTTGAATTAAAATTTTACATACAGCGATCAATTGCGAGATCTGTCTGCTACTGTCGAACGAATAATATCCGAGTATTCGATTTTACCAGCACAACGGTTAACGTAACATTATCTCGTAATAATAGAGATCCAAGATGATATCAATCTATAAAGATTGATTAAAAGTAATATATAATATATTTTTGATACTATGAAGAAGAAAATCACTTTATCGAACTTTGCTTTGGATCGAGTAAATCCGCCACTTTTTCGGTGTTTTCGACATCGGCGTTGTTCGTGCAATAGTCACCTCTTACGAGACGGCGTTCTGCAACGGTAACCGGGTGAAAGGGAAAAGCACACTCTCGGCCGCTTTAATTAGAACCGAGTGTGGGATATGCGCGACTCTTTTGTGTCTCGATTATAAGGAGAGACCCCTCGCAGCAACATTAACGTTAACTATCCATTTATTCGAACATGAGCTACATGCTCAATTCACACGCCTTCGTGTTCTCCTGCATTCGTCCATTTATACGGCTTTTCTCGTGAAAGGGCCAACAGTCCCTTCCTCTTTTTCTTTATCTCTCTCTCTTCTAAATGCTGCTCTCTGTTTGTCTGCATCTCACACATGTACCGTACACTCTTCCGTGTACTATCTCATACACTCTTCCCGCTACCTTTTCCTATCTCCCGGTACCGCCTCACAATGTTCGTGCTCCCTTCGAGCTTCGTGCTCTACCTCGTCCCTTCTTCCGCTCATCCTCATGGCTCGCTCAGCTGGCCGGATTCACGGATGTCTAACTGTATCTCGTAGTTGGCGAAGCTGCTGCTTTGTCGCCGATTAACTGACCGGTATGCGGGCGGGAAGAGTCGATGGGCGACAAGCCAATGTGTTCCGGCATGCGTTAAACAGTAGAAATAAATAGTAAGAAACGCGTCATACCGTGAATTGTCAATTTTAATTATAATAAAGTGTAGGCACTTTTCACGGTGCTTTTTATCGGTTTTCCGTATGTAAATTTAAGCGAATTCATATTTCTACTTCCGATTCTCGATCTCAATGATTCACGAGAATGCAGTGAATGAATCAAGTTTTGTTTAAAAGGCAAAAAAGCGAATTATTGAAAACAATATAACAACATAATTAAAAAAAAAATTATAAAAGATAATAGATAGTATAATAGAATGAATTCTAAATCACAATAATATACAACACTCTTCGACATTTTTAAATAATATTATATTAAAAAATAACAATAATATTCGTATTTTTTTTCTGGGAATCGTTCACACGATTCAATTTTTTTCATTACGGGCGATTTATCAAAGTAAATGGCGCAAATTTATTTTAAGACATACTTTTACGGGAGCATCGATGACCATGCTTTGATTCGCGCGACCCACGTATCTTCATACATTCCGGTATCTATTTATACAGTCTTTCTTTCCTGGTGGTAGTTCCTCGCGTGTCTCGTTAAGCTCCTCCTGCTCCTCTTTCTTCAGCCATCGATTCTGCCTTGAACGACTCGATGCTCGCGGTGCTCTCCTCATCTGGTCGTGTTCACTTCCTCCATTCCGCAGCTTGATTGCAACAAAGCGCAACGTTGTTTTAGTTTCGTGGGATCTTGTTGGAGCTGCCTCGCGGCTAAGTTTCCAACCCGTCTCGAGTAATCTTCGCGAGATTTTCCGACCGTTTCACGTCGCTCAGCTTTTACACTTTAATGTCTACATGCCTACATTGCATGTACGATTCCTCCCTAATGCCGGTATGATACGCGATGAGAACGTAGGGTTTCACGAGAAAGTCCATTGATAATCCGTCAAAAGTGCACTGTCTATTCCAGAAATGTAAATTCGGTCTTTTAGGTAATCATCTATTGTGCTATTGCAATTTATTCGAAGAAATGCACAGGACACGAAGATTGTATGTGCATAATGTAGCTAGTCTATTTATCCTCGAAATAATCAGTTCATGTATGGACTTGGTAATCGATAACATTGAAAATTTGAATTGAAAAATTTATATATTTAGATACAAGTAATACAAAAAAATATTTTCTTATAATTTTGGAAGTTATGTTTGGAAATATGTTACATAAAATTACAAGACTTTTAATATTAAGAACGATATGTGATTAAGGAATATATTAAAATTCAATCATTAATATATTCATGCTGCAAAAAAATATTCGATTATTTTAATAATGACACGAACTCGCATATTAGTAAAATATTCGTATTGAAAGTTGCACGAGTATCTATATATTTTTTAGACATCGTCTAGTATTACAAGTCTCTTAGTACATGATATGAATCTCGATTCGTCATCCGAACATGCTTCTGCTTCCTCGTCATCGATTCCCGGCGTTCTTGAAGCAATTGAAGATCCCCTCGTTATATCCCCTTCTTTCTCCCCGCTGTTTTCTTTCCTCTTCCCATGTGGATTCTCAGCTGGGGAGATCACCGAGTACCTAACTGTAATCCCGTAGTTGGCGAAGCTGCCGCTTTGTCGCCGATTAGCTAGCTGAAGATGCTGTGCCGCGCGCGGTCGCCTAAAAGAGGCGGGACGAGCAGGAAGAGGAAGCGCAAGAGATGCTGCATCGAGTCGCGTTTACGCCCGCCGGGCAAAGAAGTGCAAATACGACAAACGACCGCGGCCGAAGTTCAAGCGTTTCGAGAGAGTCGGAGATTGGAGAGCGTTAACGAGTCCCGCGAGTATTACGACGGTCTCGTATTTTTTTATCGCCGTTCTTGCCACAGATTCGAACGGAAGAATTTTCACAGAAGCGAGAATCGCGCGCATGATAAATTTCGCGATCGTACTAATTCGCCGTCTCGTGTGATTAAATCGAATCGATGCGCGAGATGGTTTGAATTACCGAGCTCGTTGGCACGGACATTCGTCGAGACTCAATTATAGGCGTACTCGCATCAATTATCGGAAAATGTTACCACGTCAGGAGAAATCGCTTCAGCTGGATTTATGTCAGGAATCATAGATTTATAAGGTAGCTCACCGCGTGACGCGTACACGGTCGCAGCGGTTGAATGGAGCGTGTGTAATAGAATCTTCGAGAGAGGCGGTGTGAGAAATTATATAGGGTGTTTCGCGAAGTCTACATTGAAATTTCGGAGCATATTTTTCGACAGATTTGAAATCAGTATTTTCCTTGCCTGAAAATTTGAGCCAAAGTTCAATCTTAGAATGATTTAACGTTCAAAAATAAGCAATTATGGCGAATCGAATTTCAAACAGAAAAAATTAATTGTTCAATTACACATACATTTCGATAATATCATCATGCAAGACTTAATCGTGCAAGTGTATTTAATAACAAAGAGAGATGCTATCCGATCGAACATTTGCTAAATAAAAACTTTGATGCAAAATTTACCAAGTACCTTGTATAAAGAGCGCGATATTTCAGCGAGATAGCGACTGGATATCCTCGTTAATTAAACGAAGAGCGAACGACGACGAGGTCGAGTAGCGGCGTGAATCGCGACACTCCATGTATTTACACAAGATGTGATTTACGGTTTTATGCAGGTTGGATGCCATGTGATAAAGACGATCGCTCGCGCTTCTTGTTCACGGGGTTTAAGTTAATGCGCAGATCAAACCGATTCACCTAACTCAAACTCGAGCGTGCACGTGAAAGCGGTCAGTTATTTACGATCACTCGCTTGACGATAAAGTCGTCGTTGTGGCGACTTGGCCGGGACTAATCTTGACTTGGCAATGCGCATAGTTGGCGACGAATTTAGCATAATGCAGAGGATTATTATTTACATTCTTAAAAAAATTAATATACGCGATTGTTCAGGACCGGTTTTATCTGTACATTAGTTGTTAACTTCAATTTCAATTTCAATATGTTGAGCTCTCAACTATTTTCGTGAAAATCTAATTGAGAATTATACGTCTGATTATATGATTTGTTGTGTCATTTAGATTGTTTTCTGTCATTATTCTATATTAAATCCACTAAATTTTTTAATGCGATTGGTCGCGTTTTATGCATATATCGTTAAAATATTTTAATATATAACACTATTATAACTTTATTAATACTACACTTGTTATTTTATATGTAACTGTCACACGCGATTAGTGCTATATCTATAGTATAACATAAATATTAGATAATTATCGCGAAGCTAAATAAAAAGCGCGGAGAATATAAAGCCTTGCCTCTTGTTCTAGTTTTAGTTGTGGCGTTGGTGAAACTATCCCTTATTCTGCAAATTGATTTATTAATTGTGCGATCGTTCTCTCCTTCAAGATTTTATTTTATTGTAAGACAGGTAAAATCGCGATATGCGATTAGACATGCACTGTTCAAGCAAGGTACTTTTAATATACGGATATATCAAGAACGTATAAAAGTAGAAGTGAAACGAGGATCTGGCACGAAAGATCCATATCATTGCCTACGGCCGATGCTACTAGATGAACGTTTGCAATAGGTAGATGTACTGTGGAACGGTAGATACTGAAGATATACTAAAAGTGATTAAGTAGATACAGCGGGAAAACGTGGTTGCGCACAGTCGGAACGATTAATCCAATCTAAGATAAGAATCCAGGCGGTAGTATTTAGATCCTCTTTGCATTAATATCAATTAAGGCCATATATATTTGAACAATAAAACAACATGCGCGATTTTTTCCTCGTAATAGATTCGGGAAACGATTCGGCGATAATCCCGTCGATCGTTACGAAAGTCTACCCACGCGCTAATAGAGCGTACATGCGGGTATTTAAACCGAGTACCATCATATCCGGCATTTCATAGCCGTCATCGATCGATCGCGTCTAACTAGTCGAGCATATCGGCCGGTACTCTCGCGGAGCTAATTATATGGAAGTATTTTATTATCGTGACATACACACCCGGGCGATGAATCAATGGCCGTTTAACGCACATACGCCTCGGCGTATCACCTGACCCATTGCAAGGGCCCCGTGGCCTTCACGTAGGCGGAATGGGCCAGAGTCTCACACGCCATGTCCGGCGAAAAAAAAAAAACCGCGATGCGTACGTACTCGTATCGAGGTCGCGATAATTTATCACGCGCAGAAAACGGTGAAAATTTACATCTCTTGTACGCCACGCCGCTCATGTATAGACGAGTTATTATAATGGATGCATTTATGCAAAGAATATCTTTCGCACTGTTTCATATCGCGCTCCCCCCTCCTTCCCCCGAGTTTATTAGCCTAATTAGCTATGCGTGATTTACGGTACATTGTGCGTTCTTTCGAGCATACGAGCTTCGAGCGATATGATAATTAAATACGAATAACAAGAGAAGGTCAAGATTACATCGCATCGTCAGTACGATAATTTTTAACTGTACATTTTACCGATACGAAGCTTGTAATACATAAACTGAAATGGGATTGTAATACATTGATATAAAACGCGTTTTGCATATAGTAAATTGCTAGGTGAGCATGTTAACAAGAAGTGATTCGGTTCGCGACGAAGCACTTTTTATGTTGCTATTATGAGAAATTGAATTCTATTAAATCAACATAGAATGTGTATCATCTGATCTGTATCGTGATTTGTACGTTGCAGCAATTTGACAGAACAACATACGTGATTTTCGTGAAAATTTTTTGACTGCGAAGCTTGCTACTATTATTCTCTATATATTAAATTTTATATTTCTCAAAATTTTCCATTTGCATGCGCACACACATACAGTGTGTCAGTCACTACGAAGTGAATAGAGAAAACAGAATACGGTGTGCCTCAACGTTTCGAGTCTAACATATAAGACATCCTTCTTTAATGGCTGCCAGTCTATATTCAACCCTACTTGCCTTGTAATTAGGGGATTACGAAATTGTTACTTTGAGAATACATCGAAGCGTGGCTATGCCGGGGTAGTACATGCGTGCCTGCGAGCACGCAAAAAGAGAGGCATACATTCCGTTACATTCGACATGCGATAAGCTGGTATGTGATCCACCTCTCGGTGAAGCATCATCTCGCTTCATCGGCACGCGTATATCTGAGCGCGAGAGCGCGAAGCGGGGCAAAACACTCCGGTTACGATTTCAGCGATTTAGAAACGGCTCGTTACGCCACGCGATCATCGCGTCTCTCGTATTATTAGGAAGATCCCGATTGCCCGATTCATGTAATTACGTCTTTACCGCTTGTGTGTATCACGATGTGAGAAAATTAGAAAATCTTAGAGATCTCCTAAGAAATTTGCATCCTGCAAAGTGTACGGGAAACGCGACGACAGAAACGCGACGATCAAAAGAAATAAATTTTAGAAAGTAAATGTTACATATATACTCGTCAAGATGTAAACATTAGTAAACGTTTCTTAAAACTTGTAACGAGCCATTGATAAATGCTATGTACAAATTAAAAATAAAAAAGAACAAATTGTAACGATTTTTAATTACGTAAATTTTGAAAAGTGGATATAAATAAGAAAATTTAGTTACGGAATATAAATAAAGCATCTTTCAACGATGAATTCTCGTCCTTGTCTCTAAAGATCGTTTAAAATGCGATGTTACTCATGCTGCGCGTAATCCTGATTTTCCGCTCATATAAGTTAAAGAAATGGCCGAGCAACAAGCTTGTGACGAATAGCAATAATAACTAATAGTACTCGCGCGATCTAACGATTATGGCAAAAACATGAAATGTATATATCTCGCATTAGGGTCGGTGTGATTAGATTAAGTAGAGAATCTAGTTTCTGCTTTTTTCCGATGCTATTTATCAACCTCGCGAACTTAATGAAGTTTGAATATTTACTGCAAACGTACACGGATGTGAAAATGAGGTTTATTTATGAAACAGAATATTTTTGCATTAAAATTGTATAGTATATATATATACCCGCGTGTTTATAATAACTTATGTATGAAAGATCTATATTGTAATTTCGCTATTTAATAGAGAAGATACAAATTGAGGAAAAACAACCGCTTTTCACAATCTTCAAAAAGTTATTAATATTTATTTCAACTTGAATGTTGAAATTCAATATTAAGCACAAACGAAACTCGGAAACAGACGAAAATACATTTCACCGGTAGAGGTATGATTGAAATATAGGTCAATGTGCCTAAAAACCGCCGAGATGTGCAGCATACCGTAACATTATTCGAGGGATTAATACCTTAACACAATAATCTGCAGCAGCATCAACAGAATCTGTTTGCCGTTGAAACCTACCGTATTACGGATGCGCGCACATGACGAGCTTTCCCGCAAAAATCGCCGTGAAATCATATCTCTCGCCATTTAATATTGGTGATGTGCACGCGAGACGGCGGAGGATTATAATTTTCGATACTCGATAATCACGGCCCGGCCCTCGTTTTAGGCTGCGGCCCGGGCACGCAGGCAATTACGCGGTAATCGTAGATATCGCGCACGCAGGCTGAATTCAGGGTACGACCCAGATCCCAAGAGAGAAGAGAGGAGGCTGCCAGCCTCCGCCGCCGCCGCCGCCGATGTGCTGCATCGATGCGGGATAAGGTTTCGCCGAGGCCAATCGATAATGCCTCCTCGAGTGATCGATGCGCCTCGCCCGATTATCGGCTCGCGGTTATTAACCGCCGCGCAGATTTTCCGCGGCACTAATTGCGCTGCATCCACACGCGGGTCCCGAAACGGGCCGATTGCTATTATGGGCGCCGTGCGAACGCGTTGCTGCGCCTATAGAAAGTTGCAGAGGCGTATTAGACTAGAAACAGTCTTTGAAACAGAGATGAAGGAGCTGACCGTGTTAACTATCACAACTTCATTCGTCGATTAAATTAATTAAATATACGTGGTGTTCCTTGCTAATTTTTACGATTTATCCGTCTTTCTTTAACGTGAATTTATGTTTGTTACTTTGCTTTAATTGTTGATGGCAGTATCTATCTTACTACACAGATTATATTCTCTATATTTCTATTTATGTTCTATATTAAAAACATTGCTTCAAATATATCGTTGCGAATTATGACGCGCACGTCAAATATAATACATATTAACCATAAGATATATATCATATATTTGAAATAATATCCTCTTTAATGGAGGATAACTAATTGAATTTATCAAGTATATTAACAAAAATCATGATAAGAGAATTGAGGTTAGTAATAGACTTATCAAAAGACAATAAATTAAATGCCTTTTCAATTCAATTATTTATCGAAAAAATATCGAATTAATTTATGTATTTGCATGGATCGATATTTTCAATTTTCAATTTTATCATATTATATAAGGCAATACGATATTGTGATAGTATTTAATTAATCATTAGAGTGAATCATTAATCATCAAATATATATAACTGATTTAAACTTTAAAATCCGCAACTCTAAAATATTATTTATACAGAGAGTTGCGTGGTAATAAATGCAATCTGTGGATTTGTCAGAGAGGAATGCACGCGTGGTAATCGCAATAGCAGATTAAACTTGCAACGCAACAAGTATGTCCAATCAATATTTCTCCCATTTAGAGATAACTCCTTCCTGGTATAACTGATCAATGCGCTTCTAATCAACATCGTCGACTGATGTTTTATATGATTTATTAACTTACCATAAATTTTTCATTGAACGCTAATTATGCTTATCGGAAGATTATCTGCCGTATTAAAACCGCTATGTATCTTAATAATTAGATTTACCCTAATAATTAGATTAGATTAAAATATATAATTGTTCGCATTAAATAAATCTGATACGTAATTTTTACAAGAGTTTTAAAACGAAGGGAGACAGAATTATAAACATAATTTAATAAAATAATATGCAAATGATTGCAACAGAGATTCTGAATTCGTTGCGAGAGCACAAATTATCTAAATTATTCAAATAATTTAAAATAAAATTACAGATACAATTAATGGATCATGATATTTAATTGAAGTATATTAATCACTGCAGCAATTTTTTGCATCTATTTATTACATGACTTTATTTTAATAAATGACAGTGATATGATACGCGAATCTAACAGAATCCGAGCTAGTTACAAGAGCAGAGTACCTTATTTGGGTAATTTAGAGTTACATATGCAATGGACTAGAAAATTTAATCGAAGTATATATCATTCAGTACAGCAGTTTTGCATATATTACGTGACTCTACTGGCGTTCGGCAGCAAATGACAGTGAGATACAATACGCGATTTGATTCGCTTGGTGAGCGCGTAACGTTTTGTACGATCCCAAAACAGTGGCGGTCTCGCGAGAAAGTAGTGAATGCAGTCGTTGGTACGCCCCGCCGTTCGCCAACGAGGAATGCAAGTAGTAACTGCCGCTGCGTATTCGACCGGTTGTTATGAGAAATGTCCAAGTGGACGTAAGTAATGTCTGACCAGCAGCTACGTGGTAACTAATGTCCTAATGCTTTCAAGGCTCGATCGGAAATAATCAGAGAGGATCGTAAATATCAGTATTCGAGTACCCGAGAGAGAGAGAGAGAGAGAGAGAGAGAGAGAGAGAGAGAGAACCGTTCGTTGCCCGGGCTCTCGACTTTACCGTTGACTTCTTTATTATTGGCAAACAAGATCTACGAGTTAAGAGAGATGATATTTAGCCGTTCCTTTTAACAAGTTCGCGAGTATTAACACAATCATAAAACGGATATTAAATGCTCCGACTGATTTTTTCTCTTGGTCGTTAAAATTTATAGTGCATTATATAATAATAATATATTAATTTAAAATTGTTATACTTCTCAATGTATGCGTTTTTTAACCTTTTCATGTACTATTAAACTATATTTATATCTAAAATTATTAATTTTGAATTTACCGAAACTATTAAGAGTTAATGAATACTATTCAGTTAATTTAAACATCTCACTTTAAGGTTTTTAATATTATCATTTAATATTGGACACGCATCGAAAAATTATTTTTATTGAAGCAAGATCAATAAGGAGATTTGCTGTTCAAAACGCGGGTGCAGATTTCTGGCCGCTTATATGTTTAACTAACAGCTATGCCTGTCGATACTCGAACATCTACACTCGATCAAGCACGCATCCCTTTATCGAAGTATTTGTTCGCGTCCGTACACAATGTTGCGCTCGTAAACAAGGATCCAAATAATCTTACATCGAGCGATCTCCGATCGGCATATAACCGGGAGGTATTCTCGATTGCTTCTGCAAACGTAAATACGCCCACCCGCCAGAGCCCCGTTATCGACCGCTCTTATCACACCGATCTGCGCTCGTGGAACGAGTCGCTTCTCGAAACCTGGTCTTATTTTCTACGGTAACCGGCATCGAACATGAAGAAAAGATTCGCGTGACCACAGTACGAAGAATTGGAACAAACTCTCGAGTTAGTGCGCTATTTTTTTATGAAATAGAGAAAATTGGCATTCTATATAATCAATATTATGTTTGAATACACTTTTTCCTGAATAATTTTTTTTAATTTTTTTTTTTTTAAATATATGCATCTTTGCAATTTAATGTTTTTTAAAATTTTAAATACTTTATATAATACAAATTTTTGTTTAGAAATATATTCATAAATGATATATATAAAATTAAAAATAAGGTAAATAGGTTTATGAGATAGAATATTTAATATGATTATTACAGAAGAGAATCAATAAATTTTTACTAGATATGGAATGTGTATGCAATAATAAAGCAGAATATGCAAATGACGTTGCGACTAGTCGGCGTCTTTCTGCTCGTAAATAGTAATGGGCATATGTTGACGCGGGGGCGTGAGATTGACCATAGGGACCTTGGTACATCGTCGGTGTATTAGCAAGCAACATTGGTGGAATGGTGTGAGTGAAAGGCAAGCAAATAGAGAACAAATCGAGAAACAGTCTTGATAGATCTAATGGGAAACGCACGATCAAAAGATAGAGTTAAGACTTGCATTTTCAACATTTTTAATATTCGGTAATAATAAAATTATTATTTAATCAAAGAAGTTTTCCTGAAATGTACATATATTTTCTTCAATTTTCTTAGAAAAATAAACTCTAAATTTAATGTAATAACTTAATTAATATTATTTTAACTATATTTGAGACTTAATTTACGGAATTTAATGTACGTAACTGTCTGTGTGTGTGTTTATTATTCAGAGCACAATTAGAAGTGAATATCCGTCGGAAAATTAATCAATAATTAATTATGCAATTGAAAATATCCTTTTGCATATAGAGATATTTATTTTCTTCACAATGCGTTATATAATAATATAAGAGTATAACTAGGCACGTAAATCTATATTACTCCGTAAAATAGGCGGACGCCACGATGATTCGGCTTTCTCGATTCGCATTAGGCCCGATGCGTCAGCGCACGTGTATCACGCTGCATCACGCAGCGCAACTGCATCCTCATCGGCGGACGTGCAATCGGCTGTACGCGAGCTCGGTCATACGTGTGTGCATACGTATTCGCGGTATACTTGGACCGCACGTGATTATGGTTATCACGTCGACGATTGGATCAAGTGCATTAGCCACGCACGAACCGAGCATACACGCCGCATACATGTTTTGTATCGTCTCGACTCTAGCTCGGCCATGCTCGGCGGAATACTTTAGGATGAGATCGAGAGACGAGGGCGTGATCCCCCGCCATCTTGACGGCCCGAGCAACCGCGTTCGTGCGATCGAGAGTCAAGGTCATGGTTGTAAAGTTTGTATTCGCGTCGGTATTACCGGTTTCCGTGAGTCGTCGTTGGCAAGTTTGCTCAACGACGCCGCTACGTGTTGACAAGCGGGATTTAACAAAGACTTTTGCGAATTTTTTTTTAAGATAAAGAGAGGAAGATTGCGCGCGGTCCGACCCGTTGCTTCTCGAAGCTTACTTTTTCTCGAAGCGACGCAACAGACGATGCGAGAGATACGTAGAAACGTAAATAGATGTAAAGGGTATATAAGGTATATGAATACCGTTTTGAGACTCGCTAATGACGCATCTCTCCTCACGCGATTCAAATATGTGAGATTTCGTAAGCCACACACGTCAGCTTTATGAGTTGCTTTCGCGGGTAATGATCCATTCGGTAGCGCGTTTCTAACGGAGATCCATCCTGCCGTCTACTAATTGACCGGCCGATATCTCTCCCATGGTTTCTCAATAGCGGTCACGATGAAAAGATAATGCCGGGGCGTGGTTAACGTCATTTTAGCGTCGCGATATATGCGTATCGGGTGTACACGAGAGTCGGGTCAAGGATCGAAATGTATCTATATACGTTCCCGCAATCGGTTAGAACACCTGGAGCATACATACATCGCGTATGATCGACGACCAGTATGCAGAAGTCGATGGCCCATCGAAAGGTGAAAGATTCAAGGTTAATAGAGGTGAAACTTTTTTTCACCATATTATATGGACATTCATCTGAAAGGGAACGACGTGTCCCATTGATCTTTACGCGTCAACGCATAGGCACTTAAAACTCTGAACATTCAAATAGCACAACACGATCTGAATATTTCACAAATAATTTTTATATATAATAAATAAATCTTTGAGTAATATATATATTTATATATTACTCAAAGATTTATTTATTGTGTGTTATTACTCATTAATTCAAATATTCACTATTGTTTCTTTCAAACGGGATAATATTTATAAAATCTTATATTAATAACTTTTTTATGTAACGTTTCAAATGGTTGGTTTGCATCTGAATTTGATTAAATCACATATTTAAATTTCTATTGTGCAATAATTTTCTCAGTATTATAATATTTAATTTTAAAAGCGAGATTAATTTTGTAATTTCTCTAAATGTATAGTTTTTTCATAGTAAAAAATCAAATAAATATGTAACTCTTTGAGTAACGATTTAATTAACGATTATTTACTAGTAAAAATGAGTATTCATCGCACGGGATGATCATATGATCCGACGTTGCACAGTCGAAGTCGACGGGAGGCTAGCTAGTCGCGGTCGTTAATTTGTCGCGGCCAAGTTACGATCGTGGAACTTCCTCGTTGGACTTGCATTGCGAGAAACTTACGATGCTACTTGCCGCGGCAAATGTATAATCGCCGATTACCCTAACAAGTACGTAGTGCATCGAGGCGACTAATTAAGCGATTATAGCATCTCGAGTGAGCTAACGAGTGTTAATCCACTAGCGAGTCGTGCCCGTTTGAGCTCACGGGGGTCAATTTACCGCGCGCCTAACCGAGCACGACGATGAGCTTGCTTATCAACGTGTTTGCTGAAAACCTCATTTCGCGGCCAAAGGCACGATACTTTTATCGTTCGATTATGTAAACGCGAACATCTATGCCTCGCAGTTTCGTTCTTTTCATGCGCTCTCGAGAAACATTTTATTTAATTAATAGATATCCATAAATATGTCTGGAATAAAGAAACAATAAGAACTAAATTAAATTTTGAGAGATGCATAAATTAAAATCGTAAGGGGAAAATGAAATTTTATTGAAACGATCCGACACGTCGCAAGATTTCAAGTAGTCACTATTTCATCTGGTCGACTAATTAAGCGATTAATCGCCTACGGATACGATGAAGCATTAATCTGTGATTAATCGCGGTCATATAGGTAATAGACTGTTCCCAGTCCGTGGTAAAATCAAGATTAATAATTCACCGAATCATACATTATAACCCAGTTATTATCAATAAAACTTCACGGTCGCCGCCCGCTTGGGCGTTTTCATTTTAATAGAAATCGATCGACGAGAACTGCGTGAATAAGTAGGAAGTTAAGGAGATGAAAGAGAGAGGTTGAGGATGGAACAGGCGTGTGAGTGCAGAGAAGAGAAAGAGGGGGAGTAGGACAAACGCGACCATGTAATTAGAAATCATGGGGATTTACGGGGCATCGGGCAATAAATCCAAAAAGTAACGGCTAATAGCACGCATATTGACGTATCCATCTGGCTATCGTTCATCTTTCTCACGAGTCTCATCGCGTGCACGCCCCGTATCCGCGACGCGCGCCTCGCGGCTACTCGCTCTCGCTCGGTTCACGCGGCGGGGACGACGAGACGAAAGGATCGACGCCTCCAGAATGAACTACGGGGCTTTCTTCTCAGGGGGGATGAGGAAGAGAGAGAGAGAGAGAGGGAGAATGGTCGCGCCGACCATAAGCATGCTTGATTTACGTTAAAAGCCGAGTCGGGGCCCGCATTGAGTCTTTATCGAGTAGGAGTGAGACGATGATGATGAACGATCGACGATTTGTAGAGGTGATCGTCGAATGCGAAACGGATATGTATCTATATATGTGTACGCGCTCGAACGAATCTGCTGATCATCGTAACCCATATCCCGCGTGCACAAAACGCGCTTTGAGAAGATCGCTTTATGCCGGTAGAAAAATTGCAATCACAATCGTCTTTCAGCAGTTCGTTACGAGCAGTATAGAATCTTATCAGCTGTCGCGTTTCAAATGGAGATTATTTGATAGATTTTTTATTTATTTATTAACTATAAATTCTTAACGTATTCGTGGGAAATTGAAATTCAAATTATGTATATTTCATATCTATTAAAATATTGCGTTAAATTTAAATTAAATAAATACGAATTTATATATATATATTTATATTCTACCACACACATGTATTTAATATCGATTACGATTTGATGCTCTCCATTGAACTCTATCTTGATAATGTTATCATATACTGAAGTATAACAGTAATACTGAATATGTTGCATCGCATGGCGGAGGCGATACAATTCTCCAGCGAGCACAAGCAGTTCGGATTAACGTCTTCATTCCACGAGAAACCCCTTGCAATGGTACGCCGGTAATCGATCGGTTATGGTAATCCGAGCAAGCGCGATCGTTAAAAAAGCTGCGCGCCAACCATGCGGTTACGGTATACCTAGTGCAACCGCCACGTACACGCGGCGATAAGCGGTCGCGATGCGTGCAGTTCGATTAACGCAACAGCGGGCGCGCGATCGGCCGTTCGTCGTGCGTGAAAAAAGAGAAACCTGCGGAAGAAACGCCCACCCGTCTATCTACGATTGCAGCTGATCGCGAAGGCGATGTGCTGATTTCTTTTGACGTGTTTGTATAGGATGATTGGCACTTTATTCATTAGACAGACAACGACTGAGATAAATACCATCATAATACTTGAATTATGAGAAAAAATAACTAATGAATTTATTGTCACGGGCATAAGAAATGCGATTTTTTCGTTAAAAGATTATTATATTTATGTAATTTTTTATGTAATGTTTTTCTTCTGGTATACTAGCAATGCAACGCACATGTTGCTTTGTCACGATGAATTATTACATGATGTATGCGTTGTAAGATTTATGATGTTATATAACGTGTTACAATTTATATAAATAAATATATCGTTATATCTCTGATATATATTAAAATACATGTTACACTTGATATACGTTAAAATTAGAATTTTAATGCATTGGCGAAATAAAATTGTTACTCGGTTAATTTATCATCTCAAAAATTATTTATAATTGTAGGATTGAATGTCATAAATCAAGATGATTGAGCGATAAATAATGATAGTAATGGTGAAACTCATGGAAAATTAGAACGCATTCTATATATAGTTATTACTGTTATTTGTATGAAAAATTAACTGATAACTGCAAATTGAGAAGAGACAGAATTCTGCGTGTGAAATTAATTGCAATTTTCCCAATATTATCAAAGAACTAAATATAAAATTTGCGCTTTTAAAAACTTTAATAATTTTGGATGTTTGCTTTTCATCGTTAGACATTATTATTGTGTTACTGTGTAAATAGCCAGAATGTCGCCGCGAATTATCATTCACGCCTTGGGCAAGTACCTTCGGAAGAG
>NW_021848825.1:2577723-2637535 GCF_003651465.1 Formica exsecta | reverse complement strand
GAGCTTCAAGGTGTTATGCGTGTATTTATGAACTGGCAACGCGATGCGTTCGTAACCGTGTGTCTCGTAAAACTCTACACATCTCTATCCAGTAGGAGACTAATGAACTCGCGCATTAATATATCTCTTGGCTTTGGGTTTACAATGAGATTGATATATATCTAAACGCCCTATCTGATGATGTAAAGAAATAAAAAAAAATCTTGTCTAGTCTCGAAACGTTGTTTAGGATGGAATGTTAAACTATTAGGAATAAAAATAATATTTTTTAAATTTAATTTCTGATAAAAAATATTTGTTCTAAATTTATAAATGAATTTATGACAATAAGAGAAGTATGGAAAAAATGTTGGGAGATTCAACATGTATTTTATTTTTATATTCAGGTTATAGTTTTGAATTTTATCTATCTCAGGATATTTTATATTCTCTGAACTTAACAAGATATTCTCACGCAGTTACGTGTGTATTTCTTATCTTTCTTTCTATCGATTTCTACAAATGTGTTTTTATCTGATGTTTATCTGTAAGCAATAAGTATGAGATCAATTAGTAATCGACTTTCACGGCTTTTATCTATAGATATAGCATCTTTTGAACATTATTACGTTCTCAAACATAGATCAGCTTGAAGCAATGCTAAAAGGCGTCGGCTGTATTTAATGATCAGTAGTATATAGTCGGGGTTACGACCCCGGCATCACGACCGCAGTAACACGGATGAAAACGAACTGTTACTCAGCGTTATCTATTACGATCACGGAATTGTTTATAATGTCACTGCTGATACATATTTTACCCCGTAGCTAAAAGACCTTATTCAAAGAGAGATGACCCACTGCCGAGGTAGATACAACTTGTAAAAGGATGTCATTTAATAATTTATACCGAGCAGGGAGATTGCAATCGGCAATCGCTCATCGTGAATCGAATCATGATCTATAATCAACCGAGCCTGCCAACGTTTACTGCCCCATTGAAATAATTCATGTTGCACAATCGCATGTATCTACTTGGAACACAAATTAAAATATGCAAGGAAATAATACCATATGTGCGAACAAATCAACTTCCAAAGCATTATAACTTTTACATCTCTTTAGAGAGGCAAATTGAATTTTGATATAGTTTCAATATTATATGTGCGCAGAAAACAATTTTAAAATTTCTTCACGCAAGGAGAAATTGATATATTCGATAAACTTTCTACATTAAACATTAAATGAGACATTAACCAAGACTGTTTTATTTATCATTGCAGGATACATAGACGTCGTCGGAAGACCGGTTATCGAATTCGAGGACAACGTATCCACAAGGGAAGACCTCTCCGTTAGAGAGACATCGGCTTTTCTGCTCTACCTCGCGCGTCTACCCAGGTACGTATCTCTCCCGTCATATAACATTCGGATAATGCATCAACCTCGGAGAACGTCGAAATCACCCTACGGAGTCGCGGGATATCGATAAATCAGCTGGATTATATCGCGAGATCAGTCGCACGCGCGTGCGCGCCCATTGGACCGTGCCATAATTTATGAATTCGATTAGCGCGGCCCGCGATAATTTTTTGCGAAAGGGCGTTTTTAACCCGCGGAGAAGAATTCACACTTTACGGCCGCGGCGTGCCGGCGCGAGACACCCATTTATTACGACGGCATCTGTGCTCCTCAACGAGGCCGTTGTAGTCGATAATAACTGAAATCATCCGACTCCGAATTGGCAATTTATTAATCCTGGCCGGCTCACAGAGAGGAAGGAGCGCGCGAGCTTTCCGCTAAATAAACGTGATCGACGCCGGTGTCGGTAATAATTATAATTTTCCGCCGTCATGAAATCGCGGACACGCCCACTATAATCGTCGATGCGGAGCAAAATCGCGGCTCACCGTTCTTCCTGGCCTGCTCGTATCTCGTCCTACAAGCTCTCTAACGAAGCTTCCTCTCATTTGTAAGCTATTCAATTAACGCGTTTACGACGTGCCCACCGATATAGCACTTTCTAACATCGGTGTAACACCGATTAGATACCGTGAGAACCGAATCGAAACAAATCGACATCTATTCGATTACGGAAAACGTATACATATTGCGAATCTAATATTCGATAAGGTAGTTATCAATAAATTGTTAATTATTAAAGTCATTAATTAACTAATATATTGAAAATTAAATTTAATTGACCGATAGAGATCCAATGAAATATTATGTACACGAGATCTATCTTTTCCGAATTTAGTGCCACATGATGCTTGATTTGTTTGAGTTTATTCAACATAAAAATTACGAAGTGGCTTTAAAGTGAATTGAAATGAAGGAATTTTAGCACGTATCTTTTGCAAAAATTAGTGGTTTTTTACTTCTTGGATGCGCATCATAAATAGCACTTTTTGACTGCACTTATCAGTAACGTAATAATCGCGACATCATTCGCGATTTTTTTTTGCGGCGCTCTTGACCGCGCACATTCACATACTTTCTAGCTCATAAAACATACGACGTCACGATATCCACGGCGATCTCGCACCGGTATCGATCATCCCGCGGCTTTATGATTTTCCGCACAACGACGAACTCTCATACGCAAATGAACGGGAGAACAGCGTCCAGAAAGGCGGCGGGAAGAGAACGAGACAGAAAGGACGAAGGCGAGAAAAGCGCGCGCTATCACGCCCGGGGTGTTTCTCGACGAGAGAAATACCGTCGAGATCTATCTTTCGGCATCTTCGACGCTCCCGTCGATACGGCATGTCGGCATGGAAAAAAGTCCGGCGGAAAATTTCCGCGATTTCATCGACGCCGCGCCGCGTCTATATACCGCCTTTCATCGGTATCTCTCGGTGCGAAGTTTAACTCACGCAGCTGATAGCCCGTCCCCGCGGGCTTTTCGCGATGTATCTCTCCGCGGGAATAATTGAAGGGATCCCTAGAAAAATATCGCGCGCTTTCGTCGATCGCACTACGCGGGAATTAATACGAATTTACGACGAAAAGATCGCCGTAACGAGATGTATTCACAAGGCTGACCGATGATTTTCCATGTCGATAGCGCGCATAAGAAACGCGCTCGCGATCGACTAAAACTCGCAAAAACGATTTATCTCTTACGTTCCCAGGATCGGTATAAGCACGCCGTGGCGATACTTCTAATTTATCGCGGCCGAGTTATCATCTCGCGTGGCCACAATACGCATTGTTACGCGTCGATATCTTTCGTTGCCGGAAGAAAGGCGGGCACGCTCGGCAGCGAATAGTCCACGCACGTGGACTATATCTCTCGCCGTGGAATCCGCGACGAAAGCCAGTGTCGTAATAATTCTCTAAGCGGTATAACACGTTCGTTATAAATCAGCGTGTGTCGGTTATACGCCGCGCGGCGCGAGAGATTCATTAGCATTTTTTCGCGCGACCGCGGTGGGAAAGCGCGACGTTGACATAGCGCCTCGCTGGGCTATCGGTGGCAGATTACTCGCGGATAAGTCCGACGATGCAGATTTATTGCGAACGAAACGACGAAACGTCTGGGAACCTCCTCGCGTGAAATTGACCCCGGAATTTCCACATACGCGTTGAATGCATACGAAACTTTATATGTACACACTTAACGCGTTATCGTACCGTGTAATATGTCTCGACGAGGCGAAGAGCGTTTAATCGATGGACAAATCGCGCGTAATAAATGGGTAGATAGATGCTTGTTACGAATCTGGGACGCGCATGCACTCTAATTAAACACAGATGTGCACGATTCGTAATTTTCGAATAATATTGGAATACTCATGAATATAAATTAGCGACACTTTGACATGAATAAATATCGCGGCGTATTTTTAGTAATACAGTGACGCCACATACAGATGTTTACATTCTTAATTATCGATTATTAATTTTGGCTTTCTCAAGACGAAAGCAAGCCTGTGTAGAATAGATAAAAATACGTGCCATGTTTCAATCACGCCTAATTTTCGCGAAGAATGAAATGGCGAAAGCGTGGTATACGCCGTTATCATACATTGAGTGCACTTATCGTGCATGTCCGCGAGTATCGATATTTATTGGTCGATTGAAATTTGCCGACAGATGTAAGATAGGCGGTTTATCGGCTAATCGTTTCCGTTTTAATTAAACTTCCTGAGTTTGCATTTATATACTTATGCGTTTACTTATATAGACTGGCCTTTACTCTTTGCACGGAATATATTATATTTTTTTTGTAAACTTTATATATTCTGATCTTTTTTATTTTTGATATTTTTTATGGACTCTTGTTAAAAAATATTAAACTCGAAATAAAAATAAAATATGTTATTAAAATTATTGGCATATAATAAGAGTCAGATACTATTTATTCATACGTATTTTTTCATATGTTAAATAAATTTTGAATATTATTAAATAATAATGTCACAAAGAACAAAATAAAATAATTTAACTAAAAGTTATAAATTGATGTGTAAACGATGAAATCTATGATCTTAAGAGGATATACGTGTAACGGATCTTGTACAACTTTCTTAATTCAAGATTGTCATAGTGTGAAATAACAAGTCACGTTTTACCGCAGTTGCTTTTGCAGTGGTCGCTTTGAAAGCTTATATCTCACACGGGAGAAATATATTAAGCGTCAAGCGAGACTCCCGCGGTTTGCGTTACGCGTAATAACTTGATTGGTCGCGGTGAAAGGTCGAATCACCAAAAGTAATTCGCAAATGCATCGCCAGGCGAAATTGACCTCGAGTCGTCTTTCACCGTTAACTCGCATCACCGGTTTGTCCAGCGTTGAATCGGAGCTTTGATCGTTATATTAAGGAGGAGAGGGTGAGAAATTGATTGACGGATACTCACGTAAAAATATACCGTAGCGTTAAAATGTATTCATGTAAAATGTATTCATGTGTATTCGTGGCGAAACGGAGGTGTCTTATTAGCAAAACTTCATTCATCCGGTATATTTATATACCCGATATTTATATTTATATACAATACTAATTATTCATGGTAAAGAAATATCTAGACAATTTTCTTTTCTCTCAGGAATCAGCTTGATATGTTTTTGTAATGAACAACTCTTTTGCAAAGATCGAAAAGTCTAGTAGCATATATCAATGGTATTCACAGCAATTATATACACTGTGACTAATAATTAATAGACGATCGCGCGAGCAAACGGTAGGTCAAAAAATATCCTGGTGGCTGGCAATCCGTCGCGTATGTATCGTGTATATCACGTAGGACGGAAAGTCACGAGAGGCAAATCGCAGAACGATAGGATCGCGGGGAATTTCTCGTTGATCCAGTTGTGCACCTGACCGCATTTCCGCATGAGTTATGGATGCGCATCAATCCTTTTACCCTACCCTCCCTCTCTCGCCCTCCATCTAGAGAAGCCGTCGTGATCGTCGGCTCTTCCTGCCCTCCCTCCCACCTCGACACAAGCCAACCCTTCGTTTCTGCCGGTGGTAACGGTAACGATGGCTTCAGCCAAACGTCCCTCCTCGTTATCGCGCTCGCTTTTCCCTCCGGGACGAAGATTCGTAGCTGCAGTTTACTGACCTACTTCCGAGATCGTATCTGCTATCTGTGCCTCTCGTTTTTCGTGCCGTCATCGCTTTTTCTATAATCGTTTCCTTCTTATTTCTCTGGCCCATCTTTCTCGGTATAACAATGTTTCTTATCCTTTGCTATCGGATATTTTATGTCTCTCGGACTTCGATTTTTTTCATTAGGCGCATCTCGGTACGAACCGTCGTGATTTCGGTAATCAATTTGCGTTGCCCTCGTTCTTATTCATATATACCTAATTAACAACATTTAATGGATGAATGATAGAAATTTTTCTGAATGAATTCATTGATTGATTTATCGGTTTTGCGACATTTTATATGTGTAATAATATATATAATTTGAGATATTTAACAGAAGCGTAATTAATTTGAAATAAGGAAGGAATAAGAAAATTTTACTTTGATTGCACATATTTTTACAGAAATTATATTCCATTGGTCTTTTATTCGTTTAAATTTATTCATATAGTATAACATGTAATCATGTCTACATGTCTACGTTTTATTGTGGATATGAAGGTTTACATTTTTCATAACGAGACGTATAATCGCGGCTCGCTTCATTTTCTCGCTCTCGGCGGGAAAAGCCACGCGATTTTTGTGCAATTGATTCTCGTTTGCGAAGCGATTAACGATGCGTAATGTTTAAATACCGGCGGTTTTTACGCGCTCGTTAAAACACTACTAACGTTATTAGAACGTTATTACGAATATAGGTTTGTCCGTTTTTAGTGTCAGTTCGCACGACCTACCGACGTTTCGCGGGCGACTTATGCTCCACTTACGTCGAGCTCGACTTTGTCGACTTTCTACGAGCTCATCTCTCGTCCCTTCAACGATCCGAAATTCGATCTTTCGAGAGTCAATCATTGCGATCAGTCACGTATTACAACCATCGCTTTAAACTAACCAACCGGGTGATCGAATATTGATGTTCCAATAAGAGATTCGATTTAATAATTCTTTTATGAGATATATATTTTCTAAACACTATGTGATATATGCTATTATCTTCTGTCAACGTTGATTTTTCTGTATGATTTATTTTGATGTTAGTATATTAGTGAATATGAATTGATAGAAACTGACAGCTTTTAAAAGAACGAAAAATATTTATTAATTTATATGCGCGAATATATATTTTGATAATCAATAATTTTTATTACTCCCTTTTTTCGGTTTTTGCAATCCGTATATATGATGTAATAAAATCTTTTTCGAAGATCGAGTATTTATCGAGGATGTACGGTATTCTCGGTTTGACTGTTTAAAAGATAGCTCTAACCACGCACTGTCCATCGCGGTGATTATCATTACCGAAGCTTATCATGGAACTTTATGGCTCGTGACTAAGCGTCAGAATGGAACTTCGGCTCGATCGAATCCACGATGAAAAAATGTGGATTCTCGTAGCTATAACAGTTAGACGCTTCCATATGAGACCGTAATATAATTCACGTTCATTCGCCAGGAGATGTTTCCGGGTATGATTCGCGCAGGCTGTGTCCCTCGGGCATTTTCTCTCAGTTCGCGAGGAAAAAAAATTTCAACATAACATCATCGTCGCAGCAGTGATAAGCAGAGTTGAACGGCGATGACGATGGCGATCGACGTCGTCTTGCTAGCGCATCGGCCAAAATGACATTCGCGTGGTTCCGGGATCGCGAAATTATCGTCGTCACACCGGGACACGTCTCGGTGTCAATTGCGAGCCGACAGTCGGTCGTGACGCAGCCTCCATTCGACAACCTTCGCCCACCCAGGACGCGGTCGTGATTTTAGACCCCGTTGTAACGCGGAGCGATGTGTAATGTACATACGACGTACTCGCGCGATACCGAATGCGTCGGTTCTACCGAGGTCTAAGTTGACAATGGTTGCTAATGCACCCATGAGAGATTCTTCCGAGAGTGGGCAGTGACGTAGTTGATCGCCGACAGTATCAGATAAATCCACGCCTGCACGCGTTTAATATTCAGATGCACTCCGAGAGTCGATATGATATTTTGTACGTTTTATGTGATTATCGTATTACATCGCGAATCTTTAAATATTATGGACCATATTTAAGCGTAGTAAACTCTTTTTCGAAAAAATAGTTTCGAAAGATTTTTAATTTTTAATTCAACATTTTTGAATTCAATGCAACGCTTATGCTCAAGTGATTTAAATATTTGAATATATATGGCCGTGTCGAGTACAAGGTATTAAACCATCAAATCGTTAACTAGAAAGTAGAAATGGAAATTAGCGATTGATTGATTGATAAATATTGCGAACTCTCGACAATCTTATATTAAACCGAACAAGCGATTATAATTAAAGTCGTCTACGATCCGTTCCATGCGCGCTACGGTGACATTGACTTCCGTTGGTTGAAAAAGAGGGAGAAAGAGAGATTTCTTTATCTCTCGATAGCATCTCGTCCCCGTTACTAACGTCATTACGAAAGGAAGCGTACGCCCGCTCGGCATCGCAACGGGATCTCCGGCGAGCGACAAAATCTATCGTGCGGCGCCCTTTCATTAGCTCTCTCGACGTGTGGGACGTGTAATTTAGGCGAAGCGCTAACTGTCAGGCACGCTAACGGACGATCAATGTCGACACGGCAACCCCTGGGCCTCGTCTTATCGATCTCGTTCCGTTGCCGGTGAATTGCATCGGTAAAGGGGGACGAGAGGGGAACGCGATCGCGCAACATGCTCTCGCTAACACCTATATTTATCATACGTCAAACAGGCGCGCGCGACGGTTACATCGCGCGCTGATGAACCCGAGACGCGCGAGGGACGTGTGGGCGTCACGTAGCGCGACGTTAACTCGGCAAAATCAAAGTGATTTACTTATCAACACGATCGCCAGTTCCGGGGAGCGACGGCTGCTGTGATCTAGCTGTTCCGCGCCGTTGAGTTTCACGGGTACGTGTCATTACGGTTACATGAAAACGGCCGGTTCGATAATATAATAGATCGCGCGATGATTCCGACGAGGAAGGGTGGTGCGCGTCTTCTTATCGATCATCGTACGGTAAAATAGAAGAGAAATATGCGCGAATAATTTAGCTATGTCTGGCAAATTACATATGCATCGAATATGCATAGATAATGATTGGTTGAGGAACATTATCAAATCATTCAATCTTTTAGCTAAACGGAAATATTATTTTCATTAAACTTCGAGTTTAGATATTAATTAAAAGTTATATTTTCGAAGGTATAATACATAATTTATAAATTACTTTCATATTATACAATGCGTGATATAAAAAATTAAAAAATATATAATTACTAAAAATCGATTGTGTATGAATAAAGATTAAATATTGAGGACTTTGATAACCCTCTCTCCTCCAATGATAACATCATTCAAGATCGTTATTGCGATTATCTCACGGCATTGAAATCCAGAAACATAATCTTCGTGGGTTCGAAGGTTACCTCCATCGTGATTATATACCAGGACGTTTAACGACAGGAAGTCAAGACAGCGATTTGATTTTATCTTATTCACTACCGCCCCAACAAGATTCGCATACATCGACTCACGGTCAACTCTATGATTTGCGCTATCGAGTTTTACGAGGAATAGCGACGTTCAGTTGCACGTGTAATTTGAGAAGGTTGTCACGAAGCATTTACATAGGCGTCCCTTCGGCGCACTCGAGAAATTTTGAGCGTGTCAATTATGCCGCGGCAGAGAAATCGGAAGAAACGTCGACTAGTCGTAATCAGAAGTGGAAGATATAGAGTACGGGGACAGAGAAATGTATGCGCGGTTCCGTAGCCTGTCGCGCTGATGACAATTTAGGATAGATCTCGGTACGACACGGCCGCGTACAAAGCTCGGCATTGTGACGGTCAGACGCTGCACCACTGTGCTGTGCAGGAGCACGATTACTGTATATGCGAGAGTATGAGAGGGGTTGTGGGTGCCACGGGAGCCGCGTGAGAAACGCTGCATGCTTAATGCCAGCTACCCACGTGTCATAACTTAATGCCGTTTGCGATACCCGATACAATTGGGTTATGTTTAGCCGGCTGAAATTGCGCTTACCCGCATTTTCAGCTACCGGAGACACGATCTGATTATTATAACTATATAGGTATTGGTTCCTGTACGCGATCAAATTTTATCGCAGCAAAAGTTCTTTTTTTTTTTTTGACGTTATAATATTTGCTTAATAATCTAAATATGCACATCTAGCGCGTGCGATAAAACATTTCATTAAAAAGATTGATTACAGTTATATCTGGACACGTTCGAGTGAACATGTCCGAGTTAATTATACAGGCTTCTAAAATAAATATTATTTATGTTTTTTAAATTGGATGTAATGTAGTTTTCATTTGCAATTTACTCGGATATTCAACAATAAGTGACATTAAGAATTGTTACCGCTGTTTAAACGCTTTGTTCTTAATCTTAACCTGTCAACTGAATTGCGAGTGTCGTGAGAAACGATACGGCGATTTAAGTACATAACGAGGCCTGGTCTGACGGCAGGGTCTGCACGTGTGTACGTCGATTTACAAAAGCATTGCCATACAACGAGAATGATACGCTTCATTCCGCGCATGACGACGGGAAGGAGAAATCGTAACAGCACACACGTGGGAGATTTTACCATACGTATGTGTACTACTGTGACACGCGATGACTCATGTGTGCACACGGAATTCTTCGATGGGAGCGATAATATTTGCTTAGGAAATTGGACGTTTGTAAATAAGATCCGATGCTCACCCGTATACAGCGGGATACGGTTTCATAAGCACTCGAAAGCAGCAAGCTGTGCTCGGCTAATACGAGACGACGGATGATTATTTTTAAATGACGATAACATCACGCAGAGTTAACTCTGAATATTACTGTTGCTTCAACGCTAATGACAATTTGTTACTTTATTTCTTGGAAATATTTTTTAACAAATATTTTACTCTAAAAATCGCTTTATACATATCGTAAAACGCTGCAATAGTAATGGCAATTTCGACTACTTTAATGATCGACTAGATTATATAAAATTAAGCAGTTAATGATCCAGAGTTATGTTTTTTTCACACTTTAATATTTGGTATATATCTTTAATTTTTAGCGCCGAACGCACGAAAGATGGCTTCACTATTTTCATACTCAGCGATTCTAAGGAGAGTCTGGAGTTCATGGACAAAATGTTGGTTTTGCTGCAGGTAAGAACAATTTCAAACGATCGAACGAATAAAGACTTTGTCGCACCATCGTCATAGAAATCATGCGCAATTGTTGCTTTTATAGGGCAGAATCAACGTGGCGCAGACTCTCGTGTTTCGGAATGCCGTGACAACGCATGGACCGATCGATTCTCTCTTACCTCTCAGTAACGTCCAGGTGAGTTCGACGGACAATAGAATCTCTTTAAACGGCATTGAACGCACTTTCTGCGGACAAGAAAATAGTTAATGCTCAATCGCTCAATCGTTGTTTTTGTCTCTTGGTTGCTTGTTGCGCGCTGCTGGTCTAGATTCCACGGTGCATTATATTCCGGTTTCTCGAGTGCCCGCACATTCGCGTTTCGTATATACGTGTACTTGCTGTCGCTTAGTACATTATTGCCGAGAGGTTTCCATTGTGATGAGGACTTTTTTGTCGTCGCGTAAACGAATATCGATACAAAAGCTAGAACTCGGTGTTTACGATAAATGTAATTTACGATCGCACAAGTACGAGCACTGAGCGACTCTGAGACATTATAATTACCCATAAACGTTTCCTTTCAGACTGTCGTCGTGAATGGCGCAACTCTCGCCAAATATATTTCCAGGCGAGAAGAAAATCACGATCAGATGCAATGGATCGCTTTTTACAAGGTAATTATGCCTTTATAATGAATATCTAGATTTGTGTCAACATATGAAAATTGAAATACATATCAACGATATTTAAATAGTGATTGGCAAATGTGAATTAATACAATTAAATCATTTAGTTAATTGAATTTGAACAATATACTTTATTTGGAATATTTGATAAAATCTCTCCGCCGATTTATCTTTTTTAAAATTTGCATATGTAATATCTACAAACGAGAAAAAATTAAGTTATTGTTACACCATATTATATAAATTTATAAAGATTAACGAACGAAAGTGGAAATACGGATAATATTGTATATCTTAGTAAGGCAAACCTCGCGACAAATTATTATCGCAACTTGTCGTTCAACGTCATGTAACCGAAAGCCACTTAGAGATCGTGATACTTAATATTGTGATAATGATTCGGCAGATTTGACAGAATAAATATATGTTAGAAATTGCTCGAGCGAAATAATTGTGCCTATCTGCTTGCTTCGATGATCTTCCGCAATGATAGTCGGAGAATTTATCGTCCGACCATGGTACTGAGCGACATTACCAATTTGTCAACACTTCGTATCAGTGATAAAGAATATTTGCATGTTTGTATTATAATTACTAGAATTTTTTAAAACTATTTTTTTAAATAGATTTTTTAAAATCGATTATTGTTTTTCTGAATTTTGATTAAATGTTACAAATACATATATTTATTATATTTCGTAACTTTTCGTATTTGTTAACTCTCTCTTTCTTTTTTATTCCTAAAATAGCGGTTTCTCGAAATTATTCGAACTCAATATACATGATATAGCGATTAAAGATTAATATTTTCAATTTTTCATTATAAGTTATTTACGTTTATCGATGAAAATTTTTTTGAGAAAAATTGATACGACTGGACAATCGAAAATTCTCAGTTGTAAATTAGGATGAAAAAAGGAATTTAATTAAAAAGAATTAGAAAAGAGAATTCTGGACGATCATCTTACGTAATTAATTCTATATCAAATTTTGAACGTCCTCCTGCAGTGATCAACCTATTTTACGACATTATCGCGATAGAATTGCCAACGGATTAATCTCGGGGCATTAATCGATCGATCGGCAAGACCGATCGATCTGCTGGCGCGCTTTCACAAAAATAAGACATTAGTATCGCGCACGTGTAGAGTCATATCGATTCACTTTTACTGTACATTTAAGCTTTTCGGCATTCCATCCCCAGCTTAACATACGAAAATTAATAATTTAATTTTTATGATAATCTTGATGTTATATCGGCCAATATTAATATATCTCGTTATATAGATATGTATGTATAATTAATTGATCGTATCGGGAATCGATATCGCTATGCCGAACATAGCTATATTCGTCGCGAGTTGATCTAATGCGATTGGTATTTGCGCGCACGCGATCCGATTCGAGCGAACGAATAATTGGAGCTAAGAAATCATCGAGATAATAGATAGTTCGGATTATTTGTTCTACATTCTGCAACAGTTATGCGTCATTCATTACGTACCTCTTTAAACAATGTGCTCTCTCCGTAAGATTAATAATGTTTGATCGATTACGGTTCATTGAATCGCGCAATCGCCGTATCAGACATGTCTACTTTTATACGTCGCTGACATTCCTTCCGGATACCGGTTGTCGATCAAGAATATTTCGTTGGATCGCGAGAATATTATCGGGAAGTAGATGGATCGACGCTTCAACATGATTGGTATTTTGATTTCCCGCAGGAGTACGACAGCCTCATGACGGAGTGGCAATCGGCTGGTCGCAGGTTGGCCCTCGAAATGTCGGAGTTGAAGGAATGCGCAAACCTGTCTGGCACTTTGACGCCCCTCGGTCGGCTCCTCACGGACCCCACATTGAGAAGAACGTCTAGAGATGCCGAAGAGGCTATCGCCGCGCTCGAGGAACGCGCGGTCCCGCTTTTGCACATCGAGCACGTTAGGTAAAACAATTTTATATTCATAATGAGCGCGCAAAATGCATTGTTCTTTTAGTATGTGTGTGTGAATTACATAAATTATTATTTTATATATCATATTTTACAAAAAATAATTTTTTTATTATTTTAATTTTCTTTTAAACGAAAATATTGATGTTTAATTTTTGCTTCCTTTGTATTAATCAATAGTCAATATCGTGTATTACATATAGTGTCTTAAATCTAATGATCATATTTGCAGTAATATAATTGATTTCTTTTTGCGAATAATTTTTGCCGTTAATTAAGATCGCATGAATTTGAAAAAGAGACGATTGCCAGTTTCGTAAGGCGAACTTGTTGATAATGTATATATCATATTTTGCATTTTTGCATTTTTATGAAGTATATATTGACCAAGGATATTTTAAAGCGAAGATAAGGAAATGCGGTAGTCGATACGCACTCAGTTCTGATTTGCGGTTTAACCTTCGCGGACTCGCGAGTTAGGTTTCAACATTTCATATACGAGAGGGGATGGCTATGAATTTGAATTTTTAACGGTGTGTAACGAGTTTTTTTTTTTTTATTTTTCCAGATTGTCGATGAAACGAGCCCGCAGATTGGTGGAAGAGGTGGGTAAAGCCGCCACCAGACTGGAGTCTTCGTTCGAGTCGCGACGCGCGACTATTCGCAATCTCGCGGTTCTACGGAGCATCGAGGATCAGGCGCACGAGGTGAGTCTTGATCAAATTAATATGTCTGCGAGCCATTCAACAAGTTCCATAAATTTTCTTCGTTTGCGATCTGTTTTGATTAATCCATAATCGAAATCAGCTTATTCGATCGACATTAGTCTTGGATGCTAGTATCAGCATAAATGAGTCAGAAAAATTATTGCGGTTAACAAAGTTATAGTTTCATATTTCTGATACACGAGATATACTTAAATATGTAATATGTATAATATATTTATCTACTATAGAGAGAATAGGAACAAAATGATATCAGTAGTTGTTTAATTTTATAGTTAAAAATCAAAAGAAAATATAGGTATCATTTTTATCATTTTGCAAGAGAGTTTATATATATACAATAGTAACATAATACACAATAATTATTCACCTTATCCAAATAAGATAAGACTGTTTAAAAAAATGATTTAAATTAATGCTGATTTAAATTAGCACGTTGTGAATGTTGCTTAAGGGCTGATGACGGCCACTGTGGCCTTGAACCAGAAAAAGATTGTCGGTGTACCGGCTTGTTATTCCGCATGCATGAAAGCCCGCCGTACATGGTACGCTCTCCCGTCTCCCCCCAACGATTACGCCGGAGTTAATGCACGCGGTGCGCTTATGCCGCATCTCGTATATACGCGATTCACCTCCCTCTGAGACGCACGTGGCCACTTTTCGCCGAGCGCGATTCGTCCATTGAATTCAGCAAGTCAGCCTTCCCTTGATCGACAAAGGGGAGTCGCACAAAGGGCTCCCTATTCTCGCTTCTACGAATGAGCTTTCGTTTTGAAAATCGCAGCGCGTATACCTGGTCGTTGACGCAATCTCTCGACTTGACGTTCGATCCCTCATCGATCTTTCGCGGTGCGTCGATCTGACCCGGCGGCTTGTTATTCTTTCGTCCTTCGCAAATACGACGAGGCTTTGTTAGCACTATCAAGAGAATTCAGCTCTTTCCATGTCGAGAAAGGCTGCATTTATTTATAATTTATTATATACATAGAGAGAGAGAGAGATGTATTTTATTTCTCAATATCTCTATCATTATTTGTATAAAATATTATATTCTCAAAAATAGATTTTTTAAATTGAATATAGGTTCAATTTTGTCCGAATGAAATTGTTTAGGAACATGTAGATCTAATTATGTGAAAGTATTTAAAATTTTAAATTACACTCGATGCGTTTTCTCTGGCAATGTTAGCTGATCGAGTGATCCAGTCACTGATTCTGAGAGATGCCTAAAGCAAACATGTGATAACGCGTTTTCCCCATGGTATTAGGTGCCATGGAGATCGGTGAACGCAATCTTGTGCCTCTCGGACGCATTACACTCGCTATTTTCATAATGACGACGAAGTCCGAGAACGTGATTGACGTGCATTTACTAACGCATCCGAGTATAATCGATAATGTGATGTAGGAATCGTGCGAGTCGATAAACAATCTAGGAAGCGGTAATATCGCGAGAAAGGTTCAATCGATATGTTGTCAGAATCCATATATTCTTTTAAAAATTTTCTTTTACTTTTTTTTACAAACTAATCAGTTTGCGAGAGCAAAAAAGGATTAATTTTTTAATTATACACACACACACACACACATTTATCTTGAAATATTTATATTTTATATCAATTATTATTTTAAATAACATTTCAAAAACAAAGTATTAAAAGAAGCAAAATAAAAAGAGCAAAATATATTTAGCGTAAAAATTGATCGAGAAATCGTATAAAACATATCGTGTAAATAGTACCGCTCAATCTCACATGCTTTTCTCGATTCTCCTTCTTGCACCGAGTCGTTAAGTCCGAACGCGGTTGAGGCGCGCGGCTTCCTACACGCACAAAGCATTCCTCGATAATTAGATACGGGATGCGTGCACGCTCCGTGTGCCGCGATGTACGCGAAGTCATATACACGATCGTCACCACGCCACTGGACTTTCACTTTGACGAAACCGCTACTTAACGTCACGTATTATAATTTTGATCCGCCGATAACCATGGTCCTTCGATGGATTTCGTTCGTGAAAGGAAACGGCGTCTCTCGCTACCATGGTTTGTCGAAACGGACGCGCATCCCGACGTTGAATCCCCGTCGACGGGGTACCGTTGTGAAACGCCGATCAAATCGTCGGTTTATTAATCAACGATTCGTCCTCTAAGTGCATACTTTGGTTATGCTGGCGCAACGAAAACCATAAAAGAGCCTGGCGGTCGATCCGTAACGTAGGCACTTCCTTATTGCTACGGTTAATCGCCGCCTCGCGACGTACGGATAATGATAACGGGCTCCCTCTTCGCGGGATACCGTGTGCTAGGACCGGCGGCGCAATGGCGCCCAATCGCGATTATTCATCCCCACGTGGTACTTATTATCTTATTAACCGCATGCGCGCGATGTGATCAGGAACGCGTAGTGGTAATGGGTAGTTTAACGCGTTTCGCCCGGATCGATTCATCTATCATCGGCAAGTGGTAATAAAGAAAAACAAGTAGCGGCTCGCGGGCGATAACGCGAGACAACATTATCGAACTGATTAATTATTAATTGGAATAATTTTCCCGTAAGCGCCACGTTGATATGTTTACGACTGGAGGCGCGTTAGCATCTTACCCGATGTGCATCTAAAGCACACAGAGAGGTCAGAATAAATTTAGAATCCGATAATATAGCAATTATATCTTCAAACTAAATATTAAATATATTTATTTCGATTGTTTCGATAATATAATTTGAAAAATCAATGAAAGTGTTGTATGCCCGCGTAGTTTTTAGGCTAAATCTAACTTTATTTCTTTTTTATTATTGATAATTTCGTATGAGTCTATACAGAAAGAATTTATAATAAAAAAGAGATAATCGAATAAATTATTATAGATAATTTATATTATTTTTACCGAGCATACCACACATTTATACCGGTAGCATTCTGTCTGCATCTGTTCATTCTTCTCCCTTTTCTTTTATTGGATTTCCGTTGGGATGCAGTACCATACGCTATATTTGATCATTATTTTGCCAAATAAGCTCAAGCACGCGATCGGCCGATTTTAATCTGGATGATTGCCACAGACATTTAATAGATCGAAAGTGCGTTCCGTACAGTGGCACGCATAAGGAAGGACGACGTGTCCTGACCAGGAAGTGGGTCGGCGGTCCTGACAATTGTTTAATTGTTCGATCGAAGTACTTCCATCGAGCGCTTTCACGTTACGGACGGTCGTACAGGGGAGGAGATCCATATATATTATTCAGAGTTGCCTCATCAGCATTGCTAAATGAGAATATTCTATTTCGTAAGATCTTATGATAATATTTCGAACAAGTCTTAGACATTGCTTCTTAATGTCGTGTCTCTTAATGGATAACTCTGTTATAAAAACCTAGTTATAGTGTACGACAATAATCTCTTTCACACAATAAGATTGCAATTGTTACATATGTATCTATATAGACGTAAGATATTCATTTTTTGCCTACAAGTTATAGAATGTTCTTGGCCGTTCTAATTTCAAATGATCGATACACGTGATTGATACATGCGAATCTATTCGTCTATAAAGGAGAAGTAGTCTCTCTCGTTTAACATTGATCGGTGGTTCACCTCGAGCGAGTGGCAGCGCCTTTCGATCGCCATAAAATTATCACGCTTTGTTGTCGGAGGAGGAGAACGAGAGAAAAAATCTAGAAAACACGCACGACAATAATAATCACGGTGATCGCCCGAAGCGAAAATCTCGTCGTGCATTCCGTTATTACGCGTTCTACTTTGATGATCCGTGGAGGCTCGTGCAAACCTCCTCCTCCTCATCTCCTTTCTATTCTTCTCATTATTAGTATCATAAAATAAAAAAAGTCTTTTCCCCCAAAATAAAGAAGATCAAAGAATTAAAAATGAACATATAAATAAAAAACAGAAAAAAGACTGAGTTATAATAAGTAGAGAAAAATGAAATTTGTTTTTAAATAAATTAAAAATATACCATAAACGTATAAAACATTTTTATATACCATAATAAGATTGCCATGTTGCATTTTTGTTTGCAAAATTAAACCAAAACGTTCGTCGGTGCACGTAATTGAGTTTTTTCATCGTACAATTGTTATCCTCTTTAAATTAAAGTTGAACGTCAAGGATCCGAAAGAAAATCAGTCCGACACTGTTCATCAATCGTTCGTGCCGCTGCGTGATCGCGTCGGCAACTCTCTGTTCCTCGTCTTTGACCGAACGCCGTATTTGGTTCACGGAAATAGCGCGCGTCGTCTCTCAACGACGGTCGGAGATGAGAACTCGGGCGGGAAAAGAGGAGCGCACTGATCGGACTCGAATTAATTGCCGTAACACCGGTTCCTCCCTCTCGACGAGAGCGAACGCCGCATACGGAATTATGGACGTGTATGGGAAAGTGTGCTGATTCGTTCCTGACACGAAGCGGTCTCTTTTCGCATGAGATTTTCGATTAATGAAACTTAATTTAAACTTCAACCCTTTATAAATGATTTAAGAAAAAAATTTCATATCAAAATATTTTTAAAATTATATATGTTTTTTAATAGCTTATTGCCTTTAGCAATGTCTCTTCTTTTCTTAAAGAGGGTTTTACGTTGTGAAATAATAACGAATGATAGAAGAAAATCAGAGATGCCGACACTGCGGTAATTAAAACGTTGAAAGAGAATCCGCCTTGTATGTAAAACTGATCGTGTTTTCATTTTGTAGTTTCATAGAAAGTAGCCAATGAATTACTATTCACCTCATGTGCGCGTGGCTATAATTTTGAATATTTTCTACATAGTTAAGATATATTTATTTCATATTATGCCCGTGTTAAGGCGTGTCCATCGACGTGAGAAATTTCCAATACAATATGTAAGCGCGCGGTGGACCATGACATTTTATTGAAAATATTTCTATGTTAACTTTTATAACGGTACACTTGCGATATAACGAGCTATTCTACGTTTAAAGGAAACGCACGCTTTGCGAAATCATTATGAGCATAATACGAGTACCTAATATCAGATTATTATGTTTCCTATTCTCGGAGAAAAAGAAACAGGATGCGAAACATTACCATAACTCCTTCCGCGAAGAATCCTGTTAATTCTCCGCGTTTTCCCGTTTATAAAATACCTTCTTTCTGCTACTCTTTCGTTAACCTTCTCTTTATACTTTCAAAATAACTTTCTACTTTGTTTTAACAATAGAAACTGCCGGTCGACATTTAATTGTCTATTAAATAGATCGTGCGCTATAAAAGGTAGCAAGTGATCGAACAAAGATTTATTACCGACGTCAATCTAATGTACGCGTATCAAGAGTAAAACGGGCTTTCTGAAAAAATAAACTTTCATTTATCGTCCTTCTTCATGTAACCTTCATCTTCCTTGGTCGCCGTGTATTTCTTGGATGCAATTCGCATTTTTTCTCACGTTACCATAATATGTGGAAGGCTTTCCAGATTCAGGATTAATACGAATCGAAGAGAGAGAAGGAAAAAGAGAGAAATGTGTGTGTTGCCGCCGGTTTGTACCGTCTCCTTCCGTTCGGCTCGTTTGTCTCGGTGGACGTGAATCGACTTTTACACCCAATTACGTGCGACGGATTGAAACCGCGTCACGTTTTACATTTACCCGCACTTTCCTCTAACTATTGGCCTGCCAGAGATGGTGGCCAGTATTAGAGAGCTCCTCCCGACTGACGATTACGGCGCATTAAGATCTCTTTGCTCGAGATTCGAGAAACGTGCCGAGTCTATCCACAACCCAAATTTCCGGTTTTGATCTCTTTTCATCTTTTGTTCCGCTTTCGTCATATCTCTGAGGAAATATCGGACTAACTTTCCTTCAAGTTTTCGAGTTTTAACTTTCAAAAGATCCAATCTGTTTCCATCGGTTATATAATTTAACTCTTCTTAAAATTATATAGTATATGCATCATATAAGCATTTAAGTTAAGAAATTTATTAAGATTTAACTTAAAAGAAATTTATTTTTAAATTAAGAATTTTATTTTTGCAATATTATTTTTAAATTAAAACATTTTTTATTTGATTTTTTTCACTCATTCTTTAAAAAAGATTTCAATTTTTCATATTATGTTTTATGTTTATTTCATGGATTTATATGGATAATTGATCTTATTCTTAGAAACATTATGATTGAATTAAATTATATATATATATTGCTTTTCGTATTTATAATGGTATATTTTTTTCAATCTTTACATTATTCTTTCTTATTATTCTAAAAAGGGCTTTATATAATCCAGCGCTAAATAGATATTCCGGCTGTCGTGTAAATCCGTATGCTCTCGTCACGCACGGACCAGCAATTCGCCGCAGAATGAATCTTAATAAGGAAATGCCGACAGTTCTCGAAATGATGCGCGAGAGCGTGTAAAGCGGACTTTCACGGTGCGATCACAGGGTCTGAGTAAATAACGGCGAATAAAACGCACACCCAGGCGAAATGATCGCGTCGCACGTTCTGCAACGAGGCACGGTGCACTTTGCATAATATCCTAATCTTCCATACCTTGTTCCTCTCGAAATGTTAAAGGCGCCGACTTTCTTTCACTTACTTTCATTCTATTTGCGTGATTGTCGGCGGAACTTCCACCTAAGAACTATATCGACAGTCAAAATTGCGGATTGAGATTTGTCGCCTTATATGGCGAAATTTTCATCTCGAACTCGAACTTTCCATTTCGCTCGATTTCTTTATGTAGTAGAGAACAGCCGGTGCAACAGTAAAGTAATTTGCTCCGCTCGTACAATTTGCGCTCAAAAAAATATTCAATTACCCTGTCGAAAGGCAACTAAAGAGGACGAAAAAAAAAAAAAAAACATTCATACTTAATAAGATCTTGGTTTGCGTAAGACTTTCAGAGAATATTTCTTGTTCGATGTTGACAGTATCAGCGAACATCTTTAGTGAAAAATCGTGTCAATTATTGCCAATAAATATTATCGTAAAGTTCTTGCATAAGCCATTCAGAAAAGACGATGAATATCGACCACGTAATGAAATTGCTATTCGGTCGTCAATGTATGATACATATATATATATATATATATATATATATATATATATATATATATATATATATCGGTGCATTAGAAAACTGTTAGTACCTAGATTGGCGATAAATATTGGTCATCTGAGAATTCATTAGAGTGCACTGTAGTGAAGGCCGCATTCGTTTATAATGATAGCAAGTACGCTGATCCCGCGGACTATTACAGGCATCGTTAGTGCAAACGGCCTGTTTCACGGTCAAACGCCCATGTCCATGATAATAAGCGTTCGCATCGGATTGACGATGTCTATTCCATTGGAACTGGGTGAGACGTGACTTCGCTGACGAATAATCGACCGCGATCGACCGCAAATGACGCGATTAGAAGTCGATAATTGGATTGTTCTAATTTCGGAAAGGAATAGCAACAATTTTATTTGACATTACGTCGCTAATAATATCATATACGAAGATATTAGATATATTTTCTGTCAAAACAGCAGATGAGATGAAAATTGTTATTGGAAGATGAATGGAAAATCGGACGAAAATAAAGGAGATTGAGTTTTACGCGATGAAAGTGATCCTCGAGAAAAATCTTAAAAGCGTGTCAGTTATAGAAGATTTATGCGATTTCGATCGTCAATCTAGGTATAACTTTCGAGATTTCTCTAGTTAGACATGGCCGGTGGAAAATAATACTCGCTTATCTATCGTTTGTGGAGTTGCTAGGAGAAAAAGATATTTCTTTTTTTATTTTATAATTATAAATGTGTATCAGATTTTGCAAAGTAAAAAGATAGATAAAAAAACTGAAATCTTTCATTCAATCTGGATAATCTTATTAAAATTTGCTTTGATTAATTAATCAAGAATTTCCAGTATTGTATCATATTGATTGAGATGATCCGTTCAATTGACAATTTTATTTATTTTAAATTTTTCTGTAGAGATTATTTGAATTTATTTAATGATTAATACTCACACGAGAGAGAGAGAGTAAGATGATTAACCTTTCGACCATAAATCAATAGCGCTAAACGCGTACTTTGACTACCTGCGAACTTCCACTTGGACAAACGAAAGTGAGCTTCGACTCGTACAGTTTCACTGCAATCTTCCTGAACAGTTAGCGGCCCAAGAAAGTGAGTTTACGGACTTGAGCTCGAGGAAGAAGCGGAAGGTTCACATTGCCCTCGGTGCCACGGCAGTGATGACTCACGAACACTCGGACTCGATCTCGCGCGAGGGCAAAAGTCTCCGAAGGCGGCTTCTTTCCATCAGATAAAGAGATGCGCCGGGCACGGCCGACGAAGGCGGACGCTTTTCCCGTTCGGGAGAGGGCCTCTCTTTGCGCTCACTCTCTACACCGCTCCTCGGCGCATATCAACGCGTAAGACAAGTCCGGGACCGCATACCTCTTACGACCGCCTGCCGTTCTTATCTGCCTATTGTGCGTGTACAGTCGCGTTGCTTCGTTGCTAAGCGTCGTTTTACTCCTGCAATTTCGTTGTCCCGCGAGTAGCCGCTATCTCCTCTGTCGTTACACAGCTCAAGATGATAGCTCGAAACTCGAATTTTCGTCAGACAGTTGTTTCCCGCGGTAGATTGTACGATTTTGATATTGACGTTTAAAGATATGCTAAAATTGGAGCTATCTTGATAAACATATTTGTATTGAGATGAGATTATATATATAAATATCTATTTGGGGGACCGCAGTAATAATTGATGAAAATTAACTATTATATTAGTCGTTCTTGCATAAAAAAAATTAGTCGTGTTTATCTTACGTCTGTTCTCATTAAAGAATATGATAATGAATTACAGTGAAGAAATAACTAATGTTTCTTTATATTAATTGAAATATCTATAAAATAATAATACTCTATGAAAAATTCTTTCCTGTTGTATATATTTATATGTATATTATACATATATCTTTATAAAAATAATCATAAAAATAATTAACATATATTTTGTAGAAATAATTAATATATATTTATAAAAATAATTGTATTTAATTTAAACACATCGAGGGTATTAATAATGCAAATCTCTTATTCTTCGTTCTCGGATTTTCGAGTCTTCTTAATGACTTTCGCGAAAAATGCGATCCATTAAGAAACCGACAGCGTGTGTATTGTGCTTCGCGGCGAGTCGCGCTGCTTGTATTGCGCGGCCACCGCAGGATGCATCTAGCCAAGAGACTCGTGTAAGGCTGATACCATTGTTGTACCGAAGCATATGCAAATAAGTATGCGGCGACCTCTTTGGCATGTCATAACGCCTTATAGGTATAAAGGCTGCGTTTCCTGCCACAGTGGCGACGAGTCGGTCGTCGTCGTCGTCGTCGTCGTCTCGTCGTTCTTTTCCTCTCTTTCTCGCGTTTCTCTCTTTTTCTCCTTTTCTCTTATGCCGCGACGCGCGGTTTATCGTTTCTACGAAAGACCCCACAAAGGACAGGATGTCCACGGGTCATTGAGTCTCCTTTCCGAGGATCCTATTCCCTCTGGTGGTTCTCCTATAACCCTTCCGTGAGCCTCTCTCTTTCTCTCTCTTCTCACCGCAGACTTGCCGTTTGCAGAGAATCTCTTCTGAAGTAGATACTTCGTAGAAACACATGTAGAAAGGTGGCAGGTTTTACTTTACTCCGCCGTGTATGTTTTTCCGTAATTATATCGGGTTTTTAATTAATATCGTGAATTTTAAAAAATTGTTTTCTCTTTCCTCTTTGTATGTGAAAGCTAGGAAAATATTTTAAAAATTATGACTTTTTTATCGAAAACTGAAATCTTTTTTTACTGAAATTAAATAAATTATTTTGAGAATGGTCTGTATATTTTCCAAAATTACTTTTTTAAATATTTTATTTTATATTAGGTAATATATAATATTTAATATCTTCTTCTATTTCCAAGTTAAATTCAATAAACTTTATATATTTCGCATATTTAAATTAATTGTATGAGGAGTCTCTGGGATAAACAGATTAGATTGTTGTTAATAGGCAAGCCAGTGTTAGAAATTAAATTATTTATAGACGATCACATTGACACCAAAATGAGTATAATAAAGTATTATGGACTCTCTTTCGTTCTCTACGATTATTTTAATGAGGAAAAGTATTATGGACTGTCTCTCTACGATTATTTTATTTATGGCTTCGTATAATTTCCACTCTTTCGATCTATGTTTTCCGCGATTTTCTCAACACAGAATGTAGAACTTTCTCATGAATGGCTTCTCTTTTCACGGAAGCACGAGATAACGAATACTTCACCTTATACTTTTATACGTGCCCTTTTGTTCCTGAATCGGACGTGAGAAACGGGCTTCAAGAATTTTCCTCACTTCTGTTTTTTTTTTATTTTCACATTGCGCTTCCTGCATTAAATTACGCGTAAATAATAACGTTATGAGCTTTGCTTAGAATCCGCCCGATGATACGCCGTGATTACCTTTCACTTATATTCATCCTCCTTAGCGATGATAAAACTGTTAGATTAAAGTTGATCTCTTCCTCGTGTATCGTATATTTATAAAGGTCGATATCTATTTTTCAATCAGTTACTTGTTACTTTCAATGTCGGGAATGATTTATCGTGATTCCTGCGCACTTAACCGTTTGATAAATCACCGACTGTGTATATTAGAGATGAAAGATTGCGCAACATTCCGATTAAATTCTAGTTAGTCTCCAAGAAAAATTAAACTAAATTACTTGAGAGAAATATATATAAAAAACTTAATTTAAATAAAATTCTTTAAAAGATAATAAAAGTGAAAAGTATAAAAATGGAATTGTTGACATTTATTGTTGCTAATATTATATTATCTTATCAATGAAAATACTTTTGAGAATAATGGAAAAAATTTATTATTATTTTTTATACTTTTTTCTGCAGTTTTACCATTACAAATCGAAATTATTTCTAATATATAATTAATATTTTTTATAGTATTTCTGATTTATGATCCAATGGGGAATATTAATGTTCATATGTTTACTATGAAAAAAAAATTATATGGTAGTATCTGTATGTCTTTGATTCTTTTGATATGGAAGTGTCTCTCTTCCGCGCATGCGGCGTCGCTCGTGCCAAAACTGCATCCGTACCGGTGCACGAAGGAAACGGTAGAATTGCGTGACTGGCCGGTATTCGGTAACAGAACCATCGGCGTCATTAGACTTACCGGAGTATTATATCCTTCGTGTTCGCTAAGGGGTCGTGAAACCAAGTTTCGGAGCTCTTCGTGGCATTACGGAGAGTTGGGAGGCCAAAAGCGATATCGAATGTCTGATCGTGCAATTAGAACAAAACGAAAGTTAATGGGATTAACGCTCTCGGCAGCCCAATAATAGCGATCTCGCGGGACTGAATCTCTTAAAAGAATCGTCACGAATTACAATTGATTCTAGACTTATACAATAACTCGAAGACTAATAATCTTGTTGAACTGGTGACATAGACTTAAGTAGAATTGATTCCTTTTTCCTGTTATGTATTGGGTTGAACGGAAAGTTCGTTCCGTTTTTTACTAAGAGATGAAGACCGATAAAACGGCACGAACTTTCCGTTCAACCCAATACAATAACTTTGAACTCATTTGAAAGATAATTTAATTCTCTACAACTTTTGTTTCGGTATTTTTGTTTAAAAGACGCATACTTTCCCTGATATTTGTAAAAATGTAAAAAACAACCGTGATTTTAGAGGTTTTTGGGCGCTAACTTTTTAAGGAAGCATTTTTCGATCCATGTTTATAGGAAACTTTTTGTTCGGTATTAAATTATCTTTCAAATGAGATCAAAATGATTGTAGTTCGCTCCATAGGTTTTGAAATAAAACAGTTAATAACCAATTTCAAATGTACCGGAAAGTGTTTTTTCGGCTATTGACGGTTATTCCAAAACCTATGGAGCGAAGTATAATAATTTTAGTCTCATTTGAAAGATAATTTAATTCTCTACAACTTTTGTTTCGGTAATTTTTGTTAAAAAACGCATACTTTCCCTGATATTCGTAAAAATGTAAAAAATAACCGTGATGCCAGAGATTTTTGGGCGCTAACTTTTTAAGGAAGCATTTTTCGACCCATGTATATCGGAAACTTTTTGTTCGGTATTAAATTATCTTTCAAATGAGATCAAAGTTATTGTAGTTCGTTCCATAGGTTTTCGAATAACCGTCAATAGCCGAAAAAACACTTTTCAGCACATTTGAAATTGGTTATAAATTGGTTTATTTCAAAATCTATGAAGTGAACTACAATCATTTTGATCTCATTTGAAAGATAATTTAATACCGAACAAAAAGTTTCCTATAAACATGGGTCGAAAAATGCTTCCTTAAAAAGTTAGCACCCAAAAACCTGTAAAATCACGATTATTTTTTACATTTTTACAAATATCAGGGAAAGTGTGCGTCTTTTAACAAAAAATACCAAAACAAAAGTGTAGTTTGCTCCATAGGTTTTGAAATAAACCAGTTAATAACCAATTTCAAATGTACCGAAAAGTGTTTTTTCGGCTATTGACGGTTATTCGAAAATGTATAGAACGAACTATATTTATTATGTTAAAGTGATATGATTTTGATATAATCTATTAACAAATATATGAAATTAAAAACGAAATAATAGTTAGAGAAAGAGAGAGAGAAAGAAAATGTTTTCATCACAATATAAGATATATGATTACACATTATAAAACTGTATATCTTTGATGATAAAGCATTACTCATGAAAATGTCTGTTTTACATGAGACCGTAACATCTTTTTTTTTTTTTTTTATTACAACGTAATTGTTTGGTCGACGGGAAGGCGTCGTAACAACGCTTGTAAAACTTGAATAGGCGTTTAAATAGTTAGTGCGCACGCGGTGCGAGGTGTAATTTACCAATTATTGCTAATTGAATTGAGCAGTTTAATTGCGCAATGGCGCGTTTGCGCTCGCGAATTCCCACGTTATTGGACCACGCCGACCTTGAGGAAGAGTTTATCTTTTCCGCCCTCCGTAATCTGCCTTTGGCACCGCTAATACACTGTGACTGATTTAAGGCGCGTTCATTATAAAGCCAGCGAAGAAAGACAGAGCCGGTTCAATGAGAGGGAGGGAGACTATTACGAAGAAATTATGGGTGTAGATTATGGTCGAATGAGATGAGAGGTATGACGAAGAATCTGCGCGCGCGACCGTTAGGAGAGATTGAGAGATTCTCTCGTTAAAGGAGAGAGACTAGAGCAAGAGAGAGAGAGAGAGAGAGAAAGAGAGACAAGATGAGAAAGGAGTAGATAATGTAATCGTTCATTAATTGTGATAATCGCGCGTTTCAGATATCCGCGAACGCTCTCTCTTTCTCCCTCTCCTTCTCTCTTTCTCTCGAACAACTACGAGCGCGGCATCGAAACACACCGCGCCCGTATCGGCAATTAACTCCGTAATTAGGCGTAAAGGCGATAAACTGTGCGCACGCAACATAGCTATACAGGCCTGAGAATGGTCGATTCGATTAGCGCCTCTCCCCGGTCTCCTTATAGAATCTCCTATCGTAACTCCATCAGGACTGCCTCATGACAGGCCCGTGTATTTATTCGTATGCGCGCGGAATAATAAATCGCACCCTGTATTCTCTAGCATTCGCGGCCACGAGAACCTTGACTTTGATACCGGCTGGATAAATATCGCCCTGTCGATTGCTATACGAGACTCGAATATAACGCGCGAGAACGAACCGCTGCGATTGGCGGCTACGAAGCTATCGCGATTATCGCGGAGTCACCGTTTGCGGAGATACGCATAAATATAATCTTTAATATAAAGCTAGTTCTAATTCCGTTATACCTTTGAGGAAAGTATATCGGCTTTTGATATCGATGTTTGACTGGCCAAAGGCAGTTTATACTTATCAAGAAGGAAAATTATTTGTATTAATTTTATCACTGATTATAAGATATACTTTATATTATAACATTCATATCAAATTTTTAAAAAAAATTTTGAGTGTTACTGACCGCCTTTAAATAAACCTAATTTTTCAAAAATATTAATCGAGATTTCACTAAGATATTTTAATAAAATTAATGTATATTAAAAAATCGGAGAAAAGTAGGCGTCAAATTAAAAATAAGTTTAATGCATTGTACACAAAGAATATCTCATAGAATTTTAAATAATATATACATAGAATTTTGAAATTTGAGGCCAATTTCTTACGGAACACCCTATACATTTTCTCTCTGCCGTTTGCCCTTGATACATGTTTTTGATCTTCGATGTTATCCTTCGTGCGAGCGATCTATTTCGCCGAGCCGGGCCTACGAAAAAAAATTCACGTCGAAGGTTCATAGGTCTCGGCAGGAAGGCGAACGCTTCATCCTGTAGGAAGTGCACGATCCATGGATCACGCTCGCTACCAATGCCTCGTCGTAACCTCACGGAGCATATCGACTGCATCGCACGTGCATGCGCTTTGTAAATATTTGTATGATGTATAGTGTGCCGTGTACACATACAGTTCGTACCTTAGCACCATCTTCGCCATGACGTATAGTCGCGAAAAAATGATCACGCTGCGGAATGCTAATGTTCTTTAACATTTCGAAAAACGAAGCCACTTATGTTCGATAGAGTGGACGCATTAATACAATACTTAGCAAAGGATGGAATAATTTTTTTTTTTTTTTTTTTATTTGAACGTTTTTCTATTATTTTAAATAAACAAATAATGATAAACATAATAATAAAGAAAATATTAGTAATATCAAAAATAAAGATTTTCTAAGCACGGATTGAATAAATGCAAAATATGTCTACATATATAGCATACAATTGCAACAAAAACATAATTTTTCATCTCTCTTTCTTTGATTTGTCAATGTCAGAAAAGTATCACGTCCGCGATCAAGCGAGATTTACTTACGATCGTCTCAGTCCACTTTTGTACATTACTCTGGACAAATTTATATGAAGCGGCTTGTATTGGATCGCATCTCAACGGCTTGTTGGGGACGGCAAGATCAGACTGCGTGTTCTCTCTCATCGGTGTTGAAACAGGTTGCTGTACGCGACACCTGCTCTCAGACCTGAAAATTCTTTCGCGAGGCCCGAGGGTCCTTATCGAGTTCGCTCATCTCCAATCAGGCCCACCGCGAGCCAATGAATAATCCTGATGATATTTCGCCGGCATTAAACCACCATACCTCCGCCCGCATCGTTGTCGTTACTCACCGTCCTCCCGCTTCTGTTCTCTCGTTACTTTGTAATTATTTCTCAGCGAGACTACCGCTGGAATTTGGCCTTCAGTTCGAGAACACCACGCGTGTCAATTTGGAGACTTTGAGTCTTTTGCACGAGACTTTTACGTATGTATTGCATCGATTATACGTGAACTTCAAAACAATCGTGTAAATACATATAATATATGATAATTAATATAACAATATAGCTTTTTGAGACTTAAATTCACATTCGAAGCAATTAATCCTAATCGTGCAAAATTACTAAGGCAGTCTAAAAGAAATTAATTTTATAATAATAATAAAAGTAGTAATAAATAAATTGTTAAGTATAGTTGACCTCGCGTTATTTCATACACACATCGCGGTGTTGAATATTATATTTAAATAAAACTCGGGGAATAAGAGTGAAAAGTCGATTGCTGTAACATGATCACAATCCTCGCGAGACGGAGAAATTACGCGGTTTCAAGGTAGTAAACCTTAAGACCGAATGAGAAAGTGTTATAAGGATCTCGATGTTTTATTTGACGACCTTGGATTACCAATGGAAACCGAGATACGGATATAATTGCGATCACGAGGACTTTCTTCTTTCGCCTTTGCTCAAGTGAATTTTTGCAGTGGCAGGAACGATATTGCTGTTAATTCCCCGCTGTTGCTTCTTTCGATTCACAGCAAAAAGAAGATCCGAAAATGTGCTTCCTGCGGTCGATGATTCGCAACATGATGGCAATCCCGGTCGTTATCTCGCAGGGTATTAAATCCTTCCTGCTCGTTTTTTCAGGGCGATTGCTCGATGTCCACATTGATGTGTTGATGTTTCCGTTTATATCGGAAAGTCTCTTGAGATTTGTGCTCCATTAACTTTCGATGAGAAATCGATCTCGATATTATTAATTCGTCCCGTGAAATAAGTTTCGAGCGAAATCGGCAACCGCGTGCCGAATGTGATACTTTTATCTGAATCGTTTGCTTGTATCGTTCGTATTGCTTGCTAAAAGATAAAATTATATAGTGTTTCCGCAGTAAATATTGCGTAATGATTTTATCGCAAAGTGGATCCGCAAAGTTGCAACTGTATAGTGTCCAGAAATGAAAACGTATGAAACGAACTATAAACGTATGAAAACGTGAATTATCGCCCCAAATTGAACGATAAATTGTTTGACTGATAATAAAGAAGCGGCAATCAAAATTCAAAGAAAATGACTTTTCGTCAGTCAAATTTATAAAGTTTTATAACGAATAGCACAAGTATGCGAATAGATTTCGAATTAGAGATATTCTGTCTCTCAAGAACTTTAGTTTTGTTCTCGAAAAATAAAAATTAATTTTTTTTTTTTGTAAATTTCACCTAAAACAAGAACTGTTGTTTTATACCGAATTAAAAAGTACATTATGTGTAAAGGAATGCTGTTTAATTTTCGATCATATAAATAGGTTTCTAAAATATCCTCGACTCTTGCGGAATATAATCTCTGTTTTTGCCTATGTATATAAATGAACTTTAATAGCACGCGGGCTTTGTTGGATCGATGACTCGGATATTGCATCGATCTCGTAATCTTATCGAGTTCGTTGACCGACATAACGATTGCCGGGGCGACGCAATTGCGCAATAACAGTGGTAAGTTTCACGATTCTCGATCGGTCCTTTGTCGATCCTTTGTCTCCTGTACGGAACAAACATTGTTTTCGCGACGATAAGGCGCGTCGAATCACGAGGTGCCGCTGTCGCCGTCGTTTTTCTTGGCAGACCGGCCATTCTTGTGCAATTCTTTAAGACCCGTATAAATTACATATCCACGTTTCTCTCTATCCGTCGTTGTTGCGACACTTTTCTCTCTTTCTCTTATTCTCGTTCTTGCCCTCGCTCTTCTCTCTTCCCTCTCGATGGGTTTCGCGAGCGACTTTTATTGCCTGATGCTGTAATCTTCATCGTAACATATGTATATAAATATATAGATGTCCACTTTGTCGCGAGAACATTTCGTATACGTTTGCGACATTCTTGCTCAGCGTGGAATATTGCGATTACATATGGTCGATCGAGAGTGCAATCGCAAAAGCGTGATCGTAATTTGCGCGGGATTCCTCGCCGGAAGTCATCATTATCCTCTTCCCGCGACTATCTTTTCCATTTGTAACTCGCGTAGGATGCTGTGGCCCACTCGCACACAAAACTTATTCTCTAATTTGTTGCCCAAGATAAGGAGAGCACTTGACACTAAGCCTATTCAAAATATAGAATTGCTTCACGCAAAGATTTTTTGAAGAAATGTTAGTTTTTTTTATTACATTAGAAATAGTTTTGCTTATATTAATAGAATATAAATTTAAAAAATTATTATCAAAAGAAAGAGATATATATGCAGCGTTTCAAATAGAAACATTACGAAAGAAGACTTTTTTGCTGAAGAAAATATAAATTTAATATGAATAAAAAAATATAAATTTAATTAGAGAATTTATAATTAAGTATTTTTGAATAAAATATATAATTTTTCTAGTAAATTTTTATTTTTGAAAATATTTACAGATTAACATGGTCAATTATTTGCTTAACTATCGTTAATTAAAACCTATTTTGCGTTACGCATTTGAAGTGAACTGTTCTTTGACTAAACTCGCATCACTTTGCGTCGTTCTAGCATTAGCTCTTTTACGAAAATTATAATTTTTTCCGGTAAGAAAGTATCAATGGGATTCTATACTCGCTCGTCGCGAATCAACGAATGAATCACCGAACCTGGCGCATTCTTGAATCGGTGATGAGCGGAATGACTGGTTAGTTTCTGGAACGCCCTGGTATGCTAATTGCCATGTCTGTGCGTAAGCGTGTGTATGCGCAACGTTCCATGTATGCACGACGCGTGTACGCGCATTAATACCACCTGAGCGCAGTCAGGGTGACCGTGCGGCCAAATACGTCGTGTATAATCTAATCCGACTCTTGCTATCTTCTGCTTTCCCTGTCGTTCCTGCGGTTAGTCGGTTCTCTTTTTTTCCAGGAATGGATCTTGAGCTTTCAAAACTCGTAATTATTCCTTTTCAGAAATTCTAAGCGAATTATAACTAAGAATTTATCTTTTCTTTTTAAAAGTATTACGTTTCTTCAAAAGTTGGTGATTGAAGTTTAAGACACTTGATCAATCCTAATACATAATTTATACGCATAGTCGTCTTTTAAAATATTATATCGAAATATATGCGTTTATGTCTGGATTAGATGTATTAGATTTTTTAATTTCTAGATACGCTTTAAGATTAATTTTTAGATATGCCTTCATCTCTTTTCTAGTTAAGATATACTTTGAAATGCAAAACTCGTTATAAAGGGTTATGACTAATTCGATTCATTAATTAAACGAAGTAAATTGTCATTGCATGAGAACGAGATTTGCTCGACTGTAGAAACAAGGGAATGATAAATAAAATTTATTTCCGGTTATCCTGTTTCTTTCAAATCGCTAGCCGAAAAATCGAGAATGGGAGAAAGTGATAAGGAAAAATTATATATTTGTTTATCTATTCTTGTTTACCTCGCTATTGATAGAAAAGTTGGTATCTAATTGATATGCGTGATAACGCACGTAATTGTGATGTTATCGCGTTCTTGGTACTCAGGCGCTTGGGAAGCCACGAGGATTCACTTGTCAGGGGAACTCTCTTCATGCGAGCAACGATGCTATTATAATTAATCTCTCAAAGTGGAATGCGCGAAGTCGGTTGTGACAAATTCCCGACGGTATCAGCTGCAAGTAGCTCATTATTATCGCTACTTTTGCGCTTGGTGTTGTCTCTGCCGATCCTAATCGACACCGATCTTCATACCGGTCGGCGTCGTTTCGCTGCATCATCACGCATAAGCCGCATCTGCAATTTCATCACAGACAAAGCTACGTATGCACACTCGCATTCAAGACGATCATTCGAGGAAATCTCCCTGATCCGCGTATGCAGATACCGGTACGCCGGTGTGTATTATCTTTGCATAGTCGTTACGAGTTGCATTAACGCGTATCGATACAATGTTTAATTCATATTCTAAAACAAATAACACGCGCGCGTGATATAAGATTAAAGATCTCGGTGTTCATTAGAAGAATCGAAGGATGCGTTGGAAATTTGTTGCGATCTTATAATTCCCGCGCGAGTGTTTAATCATTCAGGAGAGACTAATTAACGTCGGCGTGGTATCCGGCCGCCGGAAGTGTTAACAATGAGACGCTCGTTCTCAGGAAGCAAAACACCCGCTACGCGAATCTCACGCGGTAGGGGCGTTTGACCTTCGACTGCGGTTCACGGATCTGTCGCCGTTATTTTTCGAATTGGCTTGGGGATTTTACACCACAGGACGAGAGAGAAAGAGAGCATCTCTTAAAAGTGCTGCATATTAAACGCGGTTCGCTCGTGAATTATGCGGCACGAGAGATCTCTCGAAATCCCCGTCGCCGGTGGTCATATTTATTCGAGATCCATCCGCTGGACGAAGATCCTTATTACAGGAAATAGCTTTACGAGATCCGGTCGCGTCGTTAAGTATGCATGTCTCGACCGCAGGCACGACTCTACGTCCTGAGATGTTTGCGGAGCATGGGACCTTCTAATCTCCCACTGATCTACCACGGTTCTATCTCTCTATGGTTTCGTGATATAGTCGAGAAGTCTCTTACGTTTTTACTTACGATTTTAAACGGCGGATCTACCTCAGACTCTCGGGTAATCGGGAGAATAAAATCCTCTCTACATCAAATTTAATCTTCTTCATGTCGTGGAGTAAAATTAATACCAATATGCGCGTACAATCCTCTTACAATATTCCTCATTAGCATTGATAAGAATATTGCAATGATAATACTGTTTAAGCGATATAGTTGTCTATATGCATATTTTAAGATGATTGTTTTTGTAACTCTTATTTGCATCGGATTAATTTACATTATGTGTATTAATATATTTTTGTTTATAGGAGTATAAGTTTTGTTGTCTATTTTTATATTCAGACTGATTTATAAAGAATTAATATTTGATATTCATATAGTAAAGCTTTCACATATTATTTTGTTATAGAGATCGAATTTTTCCTTTTTTTATTTTCAAGCTTTTTTCAGTCTATTTATATTATAGTTTGATTATAAAACCGCATACATAAAGTAAAGATAAGATAGTTGAAAGAGTGAGACATATAGGGTAGAAAGGATGATAGATATCTTTCCAATTGGATAAAGTAAGAGAAGATAAACTTTCCTCCTTTTCAAAATTAATGAAAGTCAATATAAAATTATTACCAAATGAAAAATATTTAGTTTCTATTTTATTAAAATTAAGAGATATTAATTACATTTTAAAAAATATTTTTTTTTTTTTCCATTATGTGTCATTTCTCTAGCTTTATCTCAAATTTGCTAAGATTTTGTTAAGATAAAAGAGCATATTACAATATACACTCATACATATTTTAATGAAAACATCATATAAAATTACTATACGATAAAAATTATTCGCTAAGCATGAAAATTCTTGAGAAAAAAATTGTAATTTAGAGAAAAGAAGAGAAAATATCAACAAGTGCAAAATTCTCGATATCCTTTACCGTCGTATGTACCTGTGAAAATTAAAGGTGTACCAGGAGCAACGTGCTCGGAGTCTCGTACGTCGCGATAGATAGGTGGGGCGCATGGTTCCCGGTGTGGCGTAGGTACGTCTTAACCTGAGATCGGTTCGGGCTCAGTAACTCCTTCTCTGCCGCAGCATCCGATCGCAGCAACGAACGTCGCGCGCGAGCCACGAAACCGGCATTAAATCTGGAGCTGGTCGTTCGCGTGTCGTCAATAATCGCGTGATGTCGTGCACGAGTGCACTGTACCCATTAGAACTGGCTCCTCTCGATGAGATTGGCCCGAAAAAGAATAACATTGCTACCGTGCCATCGCTAGGATCATCGAGGTTTTAATTTGATTTTTCGGAGCAAGCTCTCCCAGGTGCTAGGACATAGATAGAACGAGAGCGGATAACAAATTGTTGAAACGTCGCGCGATAAACGATCGAAAAATGTGTCTCTATGAGATCGGATCACAGAATATCTTGCGGACATTCCTCGTTGACACATATAGATACGAGTGAGTCGAAGTGAGTCGAAGCGATTGCTTATCATGATTCATATAAACTTTCATAGCATAAGAATTTTCATATATGCATGCTGCATGACGTACAGCGCTCTAGGTGATGTTTCTCGGCATGTTTTTTTTTTCTTTATTTCTAATCGTCGTTGACAGTGATTAATTTCTGTTCCTAAATTGATAATGTATCCATATCCGTCGATTGATGGGACAATGTTCCTTTGTGTAATTGTTCTTTCAATTATGAGCAGTTGTACAATTTAATTTAAAAAAAAGATGCGTGTACATCGATGCATAATTGATATCTGATAACGCGCTCTGTTCGCCGCATAATCCTCCATTATCTCGCGTTCCATTCATGAATTGGTCATGGGGAAAGTATATCGCGCTCGGCGTTGCTTTCTGGGGCATTTCACGTTCGATGACCCACAATTTACAGCGCCCGTTACTTATCGTCCTTCTCGTATCGTTTATCCGGGGAACATCTAAGAATCATTAAACGAAGATATCTCGTTCGACATACGAGGTTTACGGTCGATCCTTTATCGATGCGGCTCTCCTCGGGCTGTTATGAGACGACGTATTTCGGGGGAAAAAAGTGTTACAAGCCGGCTATGAGAATCCTTCACGAATTGCCGACGAGATACCGATCGCGCCACTCTCGAAGGGTGCGACAGGTTCTCGAGTTTGGTTTTCGACGTGGACCGGTCTGTCCACCAGTCTGTGGTCAGAACGCGCTCGTTCTCGATGACTTTCCGAGGAGTTCGCTGCGTCGTCGCGGTTGTCGGAGATCGTAGTGTGTGGTCTCTTAAAAAACTTCACAGAGTCACCGAACAAAGCGAAATGGAGGAGAGGGACCGTCGAGAAAGAGAGAAAGAGAAAGATGGACAGAAATAAGAGAAGATTGTGGCATGACCCCTGAGGAGAAGGGTTTTCTCTCGTTCCGAGTCGCGGCTCCTAAGGTGATTTACGCCTCGCCGATGGCGCCTTTTGTCTAGTCAACTGGCTGTCATCCGTGTTTGATTTTCGCAATATATTACATACGCGGCGAATTATATTGCGGCCGGTCGCCCGCTGCCCGCGATTATAATTCATAGCGCCATAGTGACCGGTCGGAGACGCGCGTTTCTCGCTTCTTCCAGGGTTAATGTTTCGAATGTTTCGCGGATAGATCATATCGGGAATCGCCGGCTGTCGCGTATCTTCCCGACGTGCACATCCTGCTTCCCACGCCGCGCGGATAGCGATTGGTCGAATGGCGAAAGTGGCTCGATCTTCGAATCAAATGAATCCGATGTGCATGTTCTCTGGAGAAACTTATGATTTGTAGCATCCAGAGGCAGAGCGATGCATCGATTGATGCCGATACGGTTGGGCAATATAATTGCAGCGCGATAATTATCCTTTACAATACTCGTGATTTTATCTTGAGTAAACTACTTCTTGTTAGACCTGAAAATATGTTTTGCGAAAAGAAGAGAAATCTACTTTTCGAGAATCAGAACAAAATTATATAAAAGTAATTAGAATGATATGAATAAAAAATAATTAATACCTTGTTTTGCTTTTCGAATAAGTTGTATTTGTAGCTATAAAATTTGACGATTTACTTTCATTTCGATGGTAAAATTGTTTGCATTGTACTTCTAAACTATTGTTTTCTGTTCTTTCTTTCTTTCTCTGTATCTCTTCCTCTTTAATGTCGACTTTATCATTCCGTGAGAATATGTAATATTGTACAGTGTTCTTTTCAAAAAGGTAGAAATTATTAAAGCACATTATACATGATACAAGGAGGTCTCTCATAGCGTGATCGAAGGTACGACAACATCCGCCTACTCAAACAATAGCCTCCATTCTTGTTAAGCGCTGTTTGATAAACAGGAAAAGCGAGTACTATGAAACCGTCATGTCGAATATGTAAACGCGTGTATATGTGTAATTAGTTTTCACGCTCGTGCACCGACGCTGACGGCTCCAAGAACCGTCACATAAGTGGTCTGGTCCTGTGTTGCAGGCTGGTCTTATCTTATCGAAAGAATATGCTGTGTCGCGCGTGATAGTGTCTTCTACCTCGCTTCGTGTTCCTTGAAATTGCTCCTTTAATCCGCCCCCTCGTAAATAACGGGCGAAAAGGGAACGGGGCTTGACATTGTGCATTAAGATGTAATCAAGCTTTAATATCACCTAAATTATATAGGATATCTCTAGAACCTCGAGAAGACATTTTGTTCCATATGTTTATTTGCAAATTGTCTCCTGAGACACTTTGGTTACAATTGATCATTCTGACTGACGAGTTATTGGATCGCGATAATGATACAATTGAAGAGAGAAATGGGAGTATCTTATTTTTGGAGTATCTCTTCCATCGACTTTGGAATATTATGTAAATCCGAATGACGTTGTGCGAAGTAATAACGCATTTTATGGGCGACAGTAAATTTTATGGGCATGAATGTTCTCACGGGAATACTTTGTCGAGGAAAAACGTCGCAGGGGATAGCGATCGTGGCATAAGTGCCGATAAGCAGACCGAATGCAATCGATTAACGGGCGCTGGTTGCAGATAAGACTCGATTTCCATCGAGTCGGAGATGGCACCGGCGTCCTTTTTTGCGCCGCAAATTAGAACCTGCGAACAAACCGGCAGACCGTTCGTAACGAGCGCCCGTAACCTGTAATCTGTAATCCATAGCCCGTAATCTGCACGATCGCAATCTCTGGTTGTAAATTAGATTTTCAACAAAACTCTCGCTCCCGTGTAACGACGTGCAAGCGCAGTATCTTACGAGCTCAAACATATCGCGAATGCAATTCTCTCCTTTTAAGAGCTTAATCCTCGATAAGACCGCTTTCGGCGAATATTCGCGTGGAACGTGATACCACTTTCATTTCGAGTCAATTCAGTTCTCATTTTGTATCCGCGTGCAACTGCATTCGGACGGTGAAGGTATGACGGTGGAGAGATAGACACGCCTATTATATCTTAGAATTCTACATTCGGAATGCTTTGCAAACTGGGAACGTGCGCGCATTCACTTGACAAATGATTCGGAAGAAAAATTCGTACAAGTTGATGAGACTTTTACGCGTGAGATTTTAACGTCGACGGTACATGAGTACTTCCTCGGCTCGCGGGCAAATAAATTGTAACCAACCTTACCCCAACGAGAGCGAGGAGGCCTTCTTTCCTCGGATCGGAGAACAAACAAACCATGTATCTTTATTACAGTAATAACTATAATCTCGGTTCTCTCGGTATATATAGAGAGACTCTTTTCTCCGTGTATGTACATTACACCGCGCAGTCCCTTTCTTCGTAGCTGCGTAATCAGTTGGTGGCGTCTACTTTACTAAACGCAGTTCCCTCGTTTGAATCGCTTCCAACGATAGACGTGAACTTGGTGGTAGAGTACACAGTCGGGATGCCATTAGAGCAAGAGGCCCCGATAAACTCGCTGATACCGGAAGTTTAATAGCACGATTAATGGAAGCCCGTTTTATCTATGGCCCGAGTTCGACGAGTCGCATTTTCGCCCTTCATTTCACCATCTTTTCTATAGAATTAGTCTAGAACGAATAGAAGTTTTTCTCCTCTTAAAATAATTATTCACATAGCGATATATGTATATTAGATTCTCTTACAAAATATATATATATAAAGTATATGCCAAGAATTTTTCACAACTCAAGTTTTATATAACCAGATATTAATTTTTTTATAAAATAAATTAAATCATTGACGGAATTATTTTTTCCTTATATCTCTGCAAAAACAGAAGGATTTTATTATACGATCGCGAAAAATATCGAGACCCCGAAGATTGTATCGTTTTTATGGGTCCATTTGTTAAAATATTCGCGCCTTTTAATGCCAAGTTGTACACACAACGGTTTTATGGGAAGAGACGCAATGTATGGTGCGGAAGCAAGGAGTTCACTCGTAAAATATAATCGTATCTTCTTATTAGGAGTAAATTGTATCCTCATTACCTCGCTTGCACCTCTTCGTAATGCCAGGCACTTCCCGGTTTGTTTTCGTCTTATTGTTTATCTCGATCGGGTGGCACGACCAATCAATGACGCACCTGCAACGAGATCCTGCGACGATACCGATAACTATCGTGTCGCGATGCATTCGTATGCGAGTCCCCATCGGAATGGCGTTTGTCGTGCGTCTCGTACCGACCTGTTTACTATGTATGACGTCTTGCAATCAATTAGCTTGTCCATGACTTTGCGACTCACCGTCGCATCGAAGCTATGCGATCGCATGATACATGATGGATCGATCGTATAATTATCGGCTATTTTATAGACGATTCATTAAAATTAGATCAAGTTGTGCTAGACAGTGATTTTGATGGAGTGGCATCTTTCGCGATGCGGGCAATATAATCTATTAAAAATCTAATGAGAATTATGTGCAGATATATATAAGTAATATTTATGTATGGGTAGATTTATTTATATTAAAACCTATCTCATTGAAAATATTACATATTATGTGGATATCACACATGGAGTCTCGCTTAAATTTTACCGACTTTCGCGCGGTGAGCATTCTAAACGTATAATTCTTGAGGCAATTATAGCGATGATAATTATTAGCGTGGTTAAAATTATTATGCTTCTTATGTTTCGCACCTAGTAAATTTGGTCAGAAATGTTATATGACAACATAACACAAATACACGTATGTGCGATGCAAACATTCCGACATATTTTATTTTAAATAAGATTATAAATTGAAAGCGATATATGTTATCAGATTTTTATTAGATTACATTACGCGGTCTATGATACGAATGCTTGTGTTATGCAAGTATCGATATTATGATAGCATATAAACGCTGATTATTGTGCATTGAGCGTTTCACTTTGCGTAAACGTATTAATGATTATGATAAAAATATTATTTTATCGCATTCATAAATCGATACTTAATGCCAAAGCTGTAATTTGCTTGTCATAATATCTGTTTTTATCAATAATAATGCGAATTATCGAGTTATATTAAGAAGTTTGCATCGACTTGTTCTTGAGAATTAATATATATACATCCAATACTTTATATTTACAATATTCTCCTCGATGTAATAATAGATTCGACATAAAGGTTAACGTATTTTGTTTAAAATTTTTATGTGTATGTATGAATTTCCTATTTTATTATATTTTAACGTCATAATTATTATTTTTATAACAGATTAATTTATAATTGAAAAGTGATAAAGGCAACCTATAATATTTGAGAAGAGCTATTATTCGGCTCTTTATAATTTCTATTGTCATTCGCGGTAAAATGTCAGATCACTGTGCCGAGTCTCGTTTGCACTCCCATATTTCCTGCGACGAGAAGGAGGATGGGAGATCATGGTAAAAGCAGCCTTTGGCGGTGCGATTATTCATTGAGACGTTGATTGCGTGCATGACACACATATACATGCATATAACGGCCCTGCCATCGATACTTTCAGTCACCAACCGTCCAGTTGAATTTCGGCTCCTACTTTTTTAAATCGAGATGATAAACCTTTTAAATTGCGACCGCATGAAGTAATCTCACCGCGTATTACGCTCTGATATTTTTGTCTCTAAAAATCTCAAATAGCTCATGAATAAAGTATTGCAATTTGTCTCCGATGACCAATGACAAGTATGATCGGTGGTGGAACACGTTCTATCAATCATTGGCTCTCGCGATTTATACATGCTAATATTACGCCCGCGACGTTTAGAATTAAGTCTCCGGTGAATCAATCTTTAGCAGACAAAAGTATCATACTTGAGTGTGTAGTGTTGGCGCGCGCGCTATCTCCGCTTTAGATTTTATTTATAATCGAAGCTTCGTCGATAAATCTCATCTCGCATAATATTCCTACATCTCATCTCTCCCGGTATCTTCCTGTTGATTGATAGCGCGCTGTCAACTTCGCGTTCAACTTGACAGCACGCGCCTGTGTGGCATCGAAGAATTCGATTCGACGAGCGATTCGATCTTCCGAGTTCCTCGAGGACTGATTGTCAGTCAGAGCACGATACAAGTCGCAAAGGAAATGATTAACAGTTACCGTTTATTGATATATATGATACATAGATGTGATGTGACAAATATCATTGTGAAATTGTTACATTGTGGTTTATAAGATATATTTTGAGATCTTAATCGGATCAATATTTATAAATGCAATCACGTAATACAGATTAATGATCATTCAATTTCTAACATCAATCCGATTGTTGTTTTTATAATTGAATATTATTATTGAAATAATTTTCATAAAGCTATTATGCCGGTACAAAAAACTGCACGGATTTTTTTTTTTTTTTTTAATATGACGCTGTTGATAATATTTTCTTATTTTACACGAAATTATACTGATTATATATTATCAATGTCATATATATATATATAGATTACGTATCTCTTTCTTCATTCGTCATTCGCGATACGTGTTGCAATGACTTAATATCTAAATTATCACGTCAATCAAAATCGGCCGCACCGACAACCATCCGCGCGCATTTTACGTTACGGTTCAATTGACAGGTATACGTCGCGTGAAACGGAAATCAAGCTTTGAATGATAGCGAATCGCGGATTCTCGCGTGGGCGACCCGCACCGGCGTAGAGTCATTAATCCTGGCCGGACTTAGCGGCTGTACAGATCGGAGAAACAAACCTCTTGTCCCGTAGAGTGAGATGGTATCAACGTCAAAATACGAAAAATAGTCGGACGAATAAATCGCGCGTCGAAACTGACACTGCACGGTCCCTCTCGACGAATCGGTACCTCGCTTCTCTCGACTCTGTTCTCTATTGACAATCGATCCTTTCCGACTCCACGGGACGCCACAACATTATAAAGTTCTTTCTTGGATGAATTTCAAGAGGAACATTTTATACCTACATCACTGCGTGTTTTATACGATCGTCAAATTTATTAGTATTTTATGATTCACGATTTTGCTGATTGACTGTGAGAAACGTTTGATGTTATCGTATAATTAATCTTTAATTATATAAACGTATAAATGTGAGATATACTGTCAATTACATCTCTTAATCATTTTCAATGGGCTGCTTTGTGTTTCGACACACATTTATAACCGTTGTTTATCCTTTATGGCAATAACGAGTAATTTGTAACGTATCTCAGTCTTATCCTTGATTTCAGTTAACTGAAACCTAAACTTGTGTCTATCATAAACAGTTAATACGCGCTGAACTTTCACGGGTTAATTGATTATGTATAGACCTAACGCTTTTATAGATGTATAACTAGAAATTAGGTGTTAATTTTGCTCGTTAGATTGCAGTCGAGAGGCACCTCATCGAATATTCGTGTTGTATTCAGCGTGAATACGCGCGTGCGTCACGCGGACGAAGATAAATTACGGAGCTACTCGTCGAGGGTGAAACTTTCAATTAATCCCGCTTTGAATATCGGCGGCGAGTCTCTCTGTCGACAAATCGGCAGCCGCGCCATTCGCTTTTTAATCAATCTCGGGCATCTCGAAAATTCAAATTAACCGTACGTCGAACTTGAAGATTCGAATCGCGCGTCGTCCGAATCATTAAACTAACTTGCCGCAAGAGTTACACATCCACTTTTGCGCCTCGGCAACCCGTGCACGAAGCATTTCAATTTACGGCTCTACAATTTTGCGAATTTGCAAAAAACGATACGCGCTAATCCTATATGTATTCAAGCACGACGTGTTAATTCGCTAAGTACGGTCGATCGTTCGTACGAAAGTAGCATGAACCGCTTCGCGCTGATAGTCCTGTCATCGTGGATAAAAATTCGGGTCTCGACAGCCCTCCGAGCTAAGTCAACGTGTTCCTGGTTCGACGTCCTCTTTTCTTTCCATTCGTTCGCCGACGAGACGTGTGCCCCCACGAATCTGGGACGATAAAACGAGGCTCGCGTCCCGAAACTCAAACGAGGCGGTGTCGTAAAACGCATGTTTCGGGAAGGTGCGTCGTTATTACGACGAAGATCTTCATCGCGAGGCGAGAGGAAGCGGAGAATCATGCGCATATCTCGCTCTCATACTCCGTCCGAATAAAACCAGCTTTGCGGCAAAAACTCGGGATACTTTCGATCGAATTAGCTCTCGGTTTACTTTCGCATGTGTACGCCCAGATAATTATGCGAAGAACGGAGATACTTGCATGACTAGCCGACGAGATCTTTTTATCGATGAAGCAATATATGTATGTGTGATGTGGATATAATAAATTTACTTCTAATATATTTAATTCGATTGAGATTTCGATATTTTGTATTCTGTGATCGGATTTAGTTAAAATTTCTTTGAAAGATACAATTGTCTGTGTTATATTTTACATATAAAAAAAAAAAAAAAATAAGTAACATTGACATTGTGTTAAAAGTTAACGGATATTTTATCGGTGAACAAATTTCATATCATTGTAAATGCATTTTTAAATATTTTTAGATATGTAAAATTATGATGGTTCGGTACAATTGAAAATCTTCCAATCCAGAGAATATTATATAAATATCTTAATACAATATTTTATAGATGTATCTCTTTTATTTTATGTATATCGTTTAAACGGTTCTCTTATCAAATAATCAATATATCGAAGATATACAGAAACTTTTTGTATGTCACGGACGACGCGTTTATCCGAAAGACATCAACCTATTCAACCTTCTTGCGCATATTATGGACCAAAAGCGGTCACTACTCCCACATACATACTTGCGATCCGCGTCATTCTCTCCTCTAAACTGTATACCACACCGGTATCGATGTAATTGGCCGATGTTGTAAGCCGGCGGAGCCAACATTACGACAATCACAGCCCGAATGCTATCGAATCGAACACGTCGCACGTTTTCCATAAGCGATAAGCGATCGCTACGGTCCACGCGCGCGTGAGAAGATGCACCACGCGGAAGCGTTTCAGTAGAGATTCTAGTTCCATCATAAGTTTCAAATATATTGGCGGCATTGATATGATCCCCGTTAAATCTAGTGTTATCTCGCATATCGCAGTTATCATCAATGGAGAGAGAGAATTATAGTTAAAACTCATATAATTACTAGGATGGATCAAATATAAATGAGACTTGTTCAAAAATTATTTATTCGATCAATACACGTGAAAACTAATACAAAATTATTTTTCTGCATGGCATCCACTAATGTTCACATATTTTTGCTATCGCAATGACAGTTTTTTCATCCCTGCTTCATAAAAAGTAGCAGGACGAGTACAAAGTCAATTATGCACGAAGTCTTCCACCTCATTATAATATTGGAATATGACTGCAGCGAGTTCCCATGAGCCTTATCCGTTTATTTTATGTTTATATTTCCTCTTTAAATTTTGTTGTTGTTCAAGCACGTCGTTTGTATCTGTGACTTTTATTCGTTGCGGCCAGAGTTTTCCAAGCCTCTTTGATAATTTACAAAGCGTTGGTCTGCCATCCGTCCGTCACTAAAAAATATTCAGCTACACGTGAAATTTTTAATTCGTGCACACTTGTCCCCTTGAAGTTTTTGGATATTTTTGCGATCTTACATATATATACAAATTAATCTTATATATACAAATATTTACATAGTTTTGAACATATTTTTGTAAAACAGTCATAAAACTAACAAAAACAGTCCGTTACCTTTAAGATATTAAACCGCGACAATATATGTTTGTTGTATTTATCTGTTTTGTTGTACCTATATGTTCGTTGTACTTTAGAGAATCACACGATGGAACCTAAATACCTATCGCCCGTTAGGCGTTTGCACGCTTGGCGCGCGCGCGCGCGGAGGCGAGATAAAACGCACGCGGTCCACGTTGAGGTCGCGGCGCGTGAGATCGCTGCATGTTACGATGGGGAAAAGAAGGTGGAGAGAAGGAAGTGGAGGAAGACGAGGCTCTCTCATGGTGCAACGTTCGTTTGCACGCTCTCGCACCTGACTCAACTTCTCGCCGCACGTATACACGTACACACGTACACACGCGCGCACACGTGTTTACGGTATTTGATCGTCGTTCACTTAGCACGGCCCAGTGACCCGTATAACCTAAGGTCTGCTTATGATCGAGAAGGTTCCCGTGTATCTTTCCCTTAACAGGACGGTATAGGATCCCGCGTTGCATCTCATGGGGATCGTCCCGGTAGTAATAGCACGAATCGTGCTCGGTAACGATATTCAAATCAATACGCGAGTGATTTTTTTTTTTTTTAGTGCTTGATTACTTTCTTCCACTTTATATCGATATCTGATCTGTGAATCGAATTTTATTAACGTGAGAATTCATCATATTATAACAGGTCTTTCTTGTAATTCTTTTCGTTGTAAATGTTTATGATTTCACGCGAGTCTCTGTATATAAAATCTTTTATAAGTTTATTCCATGTAGATGTAACGCGCCGTCTTATTTGAAATTTATAATAAACATGTTTTTCGCTTATAAAAAATAATGTTAAAAATATTACATTTTAATAAATAGAAAATTCGGAAAGTCGTATTTTCAAGTGCCAAGAAGTATATCTGCAAAGAAATTCAAGAGAGAAGCGAGAAGGTAGAAAGGAAGGAAATAAGAAATGTATTACGATAATAATGAGGTGCTCATCGCGTGTTTCGCCTCTTATGGTTCCGGAATGCGTGCACGATGTCGAGAGTGATTTCCTCCGCTAATGCCGAGTATGCAACTCTAGCGTGATGATTTACAGCAATAATTTTGCAACAGGCGCGAGGTGCACGTTTTGCTCTCTCGCGCGCGATTTAGTTTTTACTTCCCACGTCCGTGCCTCGCACGCGCGCTGCTCGACAACCGATACCTACTTTGGATATCGATACGATGTCAGTGGCCTCACGCTTTTCGATAGAATCCACATGCCGAAAAATTCGTAATTGGGTTGAGCGTCACGCTTCGGTTGCATCACGGGATGAAATATTCATACGCGCTCGCTTGTTAAATACCGGCGACTTTAATGCATATAATTCTCCCGATGATAATATATTCGAATCTTTTTATAGAACCGGCACGAGTATGTACATTAGTTAGCGCGTGATTTAACTTTCATTTCCCACGTTTGCTTCGCCGATCGATAACTCAATGTTTGAAGACGAAAACTTGCAGAAACATCAATGCTTGTCTGATATATTTGCATCGATGAAAGAATATCAAACTCTAACGGAAGAACAATTATCATTAATCATTTTATGATATTTTTACTTTTAAGTTCGAAATTATTTTTTAACGGAGTTTTATATATTTTTTATATTATTGGTCGCACGTACATATTATTTTTTATTATTTTATATTACTTTTATATTACTTTTGTAAAGTATAAGGATATGACGTTTTATAATATTCTCATATCTTTTATTATCGTTACACAGGACATGTTATGTTCGGCTAATTTAAACATTCAGGCGTTTAAATGGACATTGCACGAGGCATAAATACCACTTCTAATCTATACAATGCACATCCGCGTGTCCATTTCTCGCATATTTACCTAGAAATCGCGGCGGTGTGCGTGCTTCTCGGGCACGATTTATGCGTGAGATTAATCCTACCGTACAAGATCAAAGTCGATACGCGAAAATCGCTGCTCGCTTCTATATCCACCATCCCACAAATGGTTTGCGCATTCGAAGACCCGCGTGTTGTAGAGCCGTATGTGCACGACATTCGATCGTTGGCTCACCTAACGCGGCCCAGTGACCCAAATAAGACACTGTTTGCTTATGATCGAAGCGGTTTCCGTTTCTCCTCGGGCCCAATCGTGTTCTTTGGCGAGGTCTACCGGCAGAGGCGGTGTCGCTTTCTTCCTCGCTTCTTTCTCTGATGATCGTGTATATAATTATGTCCATACTTACTTCGAATAATATCAGATATTATTTTATCTTTAGATGAGAATTTTTGAGATTGCAAAAAGCAGTGATTTAACTTTTAAGATTGCTTTTTATCTAAAAAAATGATATTGTATTTTTTTTTTATAAATAATATTTCAGATTGATAATGTTCTTATGTTTGCAGAGAGAGCTTGATCCGTAGATTTAATTTTAGCCACGGTCTTTCATAGCAAAGTTTCTTTTTGTTGCACTCTCTCTTCTCTCTTCTTTCAACAATTTTCTAGGCTCGTTCTTGTCTCCTTCCCTTAGCAATGCATTCTACTCCGCGGCTGCTGCCGTTAATTAACCCCGCATATTTTTTGCCGGCCGGTACGTCATGACACGTCGATTAGCCATTTATCACGCACGACGTACACATAGAGACGGTCTAATTATCAGCAAGATCTTCGATGTACGCGTCGTACTTGTAGATTCTTTCGAGGAGACACGCTTCGGCCTTCGATGGTATGCGTTTGACAGGTGAAACTATCGCGACGAGGAAACGCAAAGTGCCATCGAGCCAGAGATCATATATGAGCTAAATCGGGTAAATGAGGTTAATCTTTAATTTAAAAAAAAGATAAATAGTATATTAAATTAAATGAAACTATGGAATTTATCTTATTATATGATCAATTTTTATTCTACGTAACGGAGAATAATGATAATAATTATCGCTACTATTTAGAATGTTTTTATAATTTTCTTTCATTCACACAAATGTATAAAATCCAGAAATAGATATTTATAGTATATTTTGACATTTTCATATTAAATCTATTACATACTATAATTTTTTTTTCTGTAACTGTCCAATGCTATAAATGTATATCGTTCGAGTCATCGTGCAGACAATTAATATGTTCACCAAACAAGCATTAAGTTGTCATAAGCAATAATTCGTCCAACGATACGTCCATCGTTTGTTTGAGGGTTCTGGAGCATGACGGAAAATGTGGCAATGCTGAGCGAGAGCACGCGTTCGATATGGCCCGATCGTTATCAAAGAATCATTTCTGTCCTGCCATCACGATTATGTCATTAATGAGGATCGTGCGATTGCGTAACGAGAGATATCGCGAGCATCGGTAGAGATTCTCTTGCAGAGCAATTGCATAAGACATGACTAATCACGACGGGAGTCATCGATCGACGAGTAACCGTATTATATCTACATTGAAATGGAACGACACACATATATCTTTCATAATCCGCGGATGTGTGTATCCCGTGTAACTATCATAAATAACTCTTCTGCGGCTGCCAAGTCAGGGACAGCCGCACCGGAGATCCTTAATTATCCGGCGAATTCGGATGCGCGCGGCGATTATTCACTGTCCAACTGTACTAAATACCGACACAACGTTCTCACCACGTCGGGCGAAATTGTGTGCGTCGTTTCACGAGAATGGTCCCGCGTTTTAACCGTTGCTCGATATAAGTCCGCCCATCATTTTACAAGAGCCTCATTTTTCTACCCTCAATACACTTAATATTCAATGTTAATGATACGAACATAGCGGGTATAGCTATTAAAAGAGGAATAGAATATGTTTTCTCGCGAATATTAGTGTATTTAGAAGAAAATCTTCGAATTTTCGAGAGAAAAAGAGAGAGTATAAAAGAGTATAAAATTATACTATTATGTCCAACGTAAAATCTCTTCAATTTTTTTCAGGACCGGTTACGCTTTAAAATATCATTTGATGTGCATTGAGTTTTGTCTGCAACTTACTCGACAGCTCATTCAAGAATACGGAAGCAAAGCAAGCGAAATAAAGTGCGAATGAAAGGCAGACCATCAACTGACAACTACATTTCTCTGCTTGTTATTCCATCACTTTTATTTCCGAAACTAATGTCGAGAAAAATAATCGTAATAAGATATAAATGAATCGGTCTTGAATGAGCTAAATATTATTGAATATACTTCCTCATTTTCAAAATTATCAAGACCGGTATTTGTCAATCATTTAACATATGTACGTTGTTTCACTAAATAAATTTTTAGAAATTTCTCTTAACTAAATTTTTAAAACTAATTTCTAATCTTTGACTGCCGATAATATTGTACAAAAACTAAGAATATTGTTCTAACATTTGACTTTTCTTTTTATTACAGATACTGTCCTGGCTTTGCAAGAAAGGCGAGGACATTCTGTCGAAGCACGCACAGCACATAGCGACGAACTTGGCGTCAGCGCGGCTTCACGAGCGCGAATTCGAGAAATTTTATTTCACGTCGATGGTAAGTAACGCGTAACGTTGATTGTCCCATAGCGGTTAATGGAATTAAAAGGAGAGCCCCAAGAATTGAGTCGCTCTCCTAAGAGACGATTTCACTTTTTTTCGCGACCCATTGAGAGTCGCCTGTCACGCTTCGATGCGAAAGAAATTCCGTCGAGGACTCAAAAGGCGATTGCAATAAGCGCGAGATAATAAAAGATTCCTTTGTGACAGGCGAACTGTTGCAAAGACCCCTGCCAAGTGCGCGCGCGCACTCGTTCATCTTTTTTTTTATTTATCTGCCAACTGAGTGAACGCGGTTAACGCGGAAGAAGTCGTGACGAAATCAAAAGAGAAGGAGGCGAAAATGATTATTTCTCTTGCACCTGTGTAGTCTTAATATGGTCAGATCGAAAGCGCGTCCTTAAAATGAAATAGAGGACGGTAAAAGACAGGACGTCCACTGAGACAACTTTAGCTATATATTCATTCCCGCGGAATGTCCGCGCAAATTAAAAGTAACTGCAGGATCAAGGGAAGGGTTTTATTCCGTCGCGTTTGGACGGTATCTCTCGCTGGTTAATTCGTGGAAGTGAAATATGCTTGAAGACGGTGGTCTTTATGAGACGTGCCCGGTCATTCGTTTGCATTAATTATCACTGTTCCTCGAAGGCGTGCCACGTGATACGTGCATCGTCAGCGCATAACATGATATCTTCAAAAATATAACCGACGTGATTTTGTTCGGCGATTCATTTATTATACACCAATTTGTAGTATGCAAATTGTCAGGTACACATGCATGGTTTGTTTCTTAGAAAAAAGTAAATACATGAAATATTTCATTGAAAATGTTTGTAAAAGTTGTCACAGAGTTACGCTTTCAACTTTTCCCATATTTTGCTCGAGTATACTTACATTAAATTGTCTCATTGCTTACAATTCAATAATTAAAATGATAAAATGTTATAATACAGTAAATTATTATTAATTCCTTTATGTTGTTATTTTTTCTGAGACAAAAAGATAATTTTTGGAATTTTTAAAATTAATTCTGAGAGAAATTAAGCCACATACGATTTTCTTCAAATTTCTTGTAAATAATCGTGGCAATGTACTGTTAACTATGATAACCATGCAACAGATCACTGTATTATCTACCTACCTGTCTACCTGCTTAGTCTAGTAGTTAGGTACCTAACTACCTAACTACAACCTGATCTTTCTACAGTCGATAACAGATTTTTTATACGTAACATTTCAAATTTATATCGTTTCTTTACAACATTCTTTTATATTGAAATAATTTTTTAATTCTACAAAAATTATGTGGGATTAACGATGGTTATCATTAAATCGTTTTATGCACGTTTGATTGTCCAGATTCTGATCGGTAAGTCAATCGACTAAAAGCGTGGCGCCGCCTGCTGAGGTTTGCTTCGAGTGTTTCACAAACCGACATAGTTCTTGACGACTCTTACCATGCGTGGCGCGTAAATTAGAATCGTTCGAGAACTTTATGTGCGCCGTAAATAGCGGCAATTATTTTCCTCCTGACACCCGCCACCTAGTTAATTAGAATCTCTCCGGCACCGTGTAATGAGCCGATCCGATCGTGGCCATTAATTTACGGACATAGGGGCCGTCTTCTCGAATAAGTTCCGCAATTAGAGTCGCATATATATCTACTATCAGCTAAACCGAATAATGGAGAATTGACTAACACTCTCGCAGCGAGTGAAACTCGAATCTCCATTACTATAAGTGAGTACCGATGTCTTTTCTTATCAATCGATAGCGGGACAAAGATTGATGCCTGCGAGTGCTTGCTTCCGTTCTTTGATAACGAATATTGATGAAACTTGTTCTCTCGACCCGCAAACTTTGTGGTTTTCTCGTGATTTCTCGAAACTTTCTCAAAGTTACTGATATATGATTTTTCCTGAACAATTTTTAATTTTCCATCGGCGATTAACTGGAATCATCAAGTTGCAATTAATTTTGTCGTAAATTCTTTTCTTTTATGTATTTTATTTTCTTTTATTATTTGCGCGGAAAGTATTTACTTTTCTTTAAGTTCTTCATAATTGCGATTTTATTTTCATAGAAATAACATAAAGTGAAAGTACGTTCAATTTGTCGACAATAATTACTAGTTACATGTATATTCATATCCGTATTCATACAGTTACATTGCAAGTAAACTCGATAATATTCAAAGGATGGTGAAAAAATAAAATAAAAACTGTGTGACCAGACGTCATACATTTTCGTTTGGTTAATTACACGCGATTATGTGAAATTTGGCGTAGCAATTAAAGGGGCACGAAGATGTATTAAACGTTATGTTACGGAGCATTACGCGACGAGTCACAATTTGGCGCGATAATAACATGTTGGTCCTCGAGCGGTATCACATCGTGGAAAATTTATTGCGAACGAAATCGGCCTTCCGCGAGTGTATTTTTCCTTCTTGCGAAAGACTAAACTTTCTCTCGGCGGCGACATCCAAGTCTGCGCAGACAGTTTCAGGGCACAATAAAGGTTCGATGATCCAACATGGACAGTTGTTACTTAATTAATCAGTTTCACGGCGATGCGAAACGAACGATCAAGCGAGATATAAAAGCCAGCTCGGCCTGTCCAACGATCGATTGTGCAGGACATTAATTAATCACGTTGCACCCACTTCAATTATCCGTTTTATATAGGATGCTCGAGCGCGCGTTGCGTCATTATCCAAAAACGTACTTATCCCTCGTATTTTCCCCCATTTTCCTCTTGCTTTTTTATTTTCTTTTTATCTCTTTCGCGGCCTAATGACCCCCATTGCGCTTCCTACACGCTGTCATAATTGTCACCGATTATTGCCGCGATGGTCGAAAAGCATATTATTTGGGTCATCTTGACGGAACTGGAACGAAATTATTGGCGATTTATTATTGGAACGATCCGCGTTTCTCGATCCTGCACGACGAGCAAACGGTATATGGAGCATCGAGTAATTACACGACGAAGTTGTTCGACGAAGAGTGATCAATTGAAGCCGCCATAAGTTTAATGGCGATGAAAATTATCGTTCGTCCAACTATTTCAAAGAGACGCGATATCGTTGCAGTGTATCTTAAGATAATAATTAGGACTAATTTATCTTACATTACGCGTTATGGACCTAAGGTCGGGCTAGTTTGCAGTTATTTCAAATCTGTCTCGATTTTTTTCTAGCGGGTATCGCGTGCAAATATTCGTGACAATAGATAATACGCGCACTAGTTGATAAGAAAAGTAAAGGTCGTCGTATACTTTGAGTGAGATAAGCGTCGAGAAATAGCCCGTCGAACCGCAATCAAAGTACAAACGTTTTTAAAATTGCGACGGAGTACAATGGGACAGGATATAATGTCGAGGAATCGTCAAGGTATTGTCAAGGTAGGCTCGTAACAATGTATACGGTCGTTCTCGTAACCCAATTACATTGCACACCATAGACGGAAAAGACGAAGAAGTCATGCCAAGAATAAGAACGAAGTATTATGTTGCCACCTATAACGGCGACGATCGCAACTCGTTAAATCAGTCAAAGTTCCATCATTTAGAAACCGCTATCTTTACTTCACGAATCAAAGTACGATAACGGGCGATTGTTGTTGAACATCCGACGTTGAGTTTAATGTACTCCGAGGAATTTGGTGAAGTTTGATCGGATCTTGAAGATGGCAAAACTCTTGCGATTGAAATGTAACTCGATGTAAAGGAAAATAGAGTCTAATTCATGGTACACTTTGCCAATAAACATTCGATTGATTACTTTAACTTACAGATTGGAAAAAAAAAATTGAGATAGAAAATAATCTTGAATCTAAATCAAAGAAATAATTAAAGACTAAGAAGCACATTTAAATAATATCAAGGTTATCTCCCCCCTCCCCCAATTAATTGTATAAATGTATAACAAACATAAACGCTAAATTAGATGTGTAGTTATACAATTGAATTTTGAGAAAGTAATAAAAAAACGCGTATTTAAAAAAATATTTTATTTTTATTACTATAATTTGTTAATATAATTTAATTTTATAAATAAAATGCAATTTTTAATCTAATCTTATAGATTGATTCTCTGATTTATAAATTTACCAGCATACTACATTTTATAAATATTCTTCTTTTCTTATAATGGATCAACAATACTATAATATTTCGTATTAATATCTGCGCATGAAAGTTATTCGCCGAACGATTACAATATTACATCCGGTCAAACAGCTTTTTGATATCATCGGGGTCGTGTCACGAATCGCGATCGGCAAATCAGTTTTAAAATCTGATTGCAAAAGCGCAAATCGGCACAAGGCGGTTATGGTTGTTAGTTCGCCGTATTCTCTTAACCGGGATGCAACTTTCCATCATAATCGGTAGTCACGCGATGATCAAGGCGACGATGCTGTCCGATATCTGATGTACCGCATAGTCGAAACATCCTTTTCACAATATTTTAAGTATTTTAAAATCAAGAAGAGTTGCAATTACCGAACTACTTAATTTGCAATTTTCATTCTCCAATCGAGATTTAGTCGAAACTGCATAGCATCAGATAGTTAAATATTCTGATAAGTTTAAGAGTTATATCTCAAATTAATGCTATGGAAACAGAAATTAACAAACAAGTTTAATTGTAGAAAGTTAATGTCAAAATTAATCCTTTATTGAGTAATCGTTGGCAAAGTTTTCATTTATTATAGCTTTCACACAAAAATACGATAATGTAAATAAATTTTTAAGAATTCCTAATATTTTAAACCGTCAATTTTAATAATTTTATTCTATAACATCTGTGTTTATAAAATAAAAAGATAAAGGAACGTCTTCCTAGTTCGATTCAATTACTTACGATCGTCCGGTATATCAATGAATTTAATCGAGTGTGTTTATTAGGCACTAAGTAGCTTTTGTAGAGGCACATGGGGTGCTCTTTGCATAGTCTCCAATTTTATTATCCCAATTTTTTATTGTGTCCTTTGTGATTTTGCCTATCGCGCGGAACTGCCCATCAGTGTGAAAGTGCGTAATCGCCTAATAATCGCATTCGACCCCACGCGTAACACCCACTTAATGCATGATAGATTTATCGCGAGTAAAAGGAAGATGGTCCACCTCGTTTGAATGCAACATCTGTTGCGCGATAGTCCCCGTCATTTATTCGCTTTGCTACGTTATAGAAATGATTGCATGTTGGTTGGTAACATTTTCAGCTTTCACAATAAAAATTGCGTGATGTAAAAATGTAAATTTGCTCATAAAATTGTAACTGATTTTTAAATAGAACGATAAGCTATCGCAAGTATATTTTTTGTCGCGATAAAAGAATGACGAAATAGTTCACATATAAGGATTACACAATTCTTTTTCATTGCAAATTACGGACAAAATATGTATCACTGATCGATGCAACAACCAACCGCATAAACGATACTTTTGCGCAGTTTTTTTACATAATTCATTTCGTTAGAATTTTTACGTTTAACTGAGTTTGTTCTGTGCTAGTTGCGTCGCAATATCGTGCAAAAATAGAATTTTCTCCAACAGTTCTCAAAATCTGACGCAATTATAATCCGGTTCGCACGACCTTACTAGAGGGCCATTCGATTATTCGCGTCTCCGTAAAAATGGCGGCTCAATGTCACTTACGTTATCTTTTTCTCATGACGCATAATACAATGGTTACGTTACGCAATACGTGCGATTCACGTTCATGTTTAGAGGAAGAAACCATAAAATGCCGCGCCTTAGTATTAATATAATGGGTCGCGACAAACTTAATAAACAAAGTCCGAGAGGCCTTGGAACGATACGATTATGCGTGAAATTACGCTTCATACATAAATTACGCTATCATTGTTTCTCGCTCTATGAGAAATCACACATTTCTAAAAGCATTAGTTATTATTTTTATCGTAAGAGGAATTTATCATGATCTCGATTATTGTTTGACAATATATTATGAAACTTTTACCGAGTAAAATTTGCGCTCAGGTTTAACAAATGATTTTACCATATATGACTGTGCAAATAATTATAATGAAGGCTCACAATTATGTACGTGCTGAAATTTAATAATACATTAACTGGGAACAATGGCAAATCGACCGATAATGTGCCAATAAAATTTTACGATCGTACAGTTGGCTTCTTGCGAGAGCTATCCGCGTTTATCATATATTAGCAACATAATTGAAACGCTTTTCGGCTAACGATTACTGATTTGTAAAAAGCAAACTATCTTTTAAAAAAGTAGATGTTGTTTATCCAAAATATCTAAAGAGAGAAAAGAGATGCACTTTTTTAATTTGCACACCGAAGCAGTTTTTATTAAATAGATTAAATAAAATAATCTTTTTATTTGTTAACCAAATTTATTAAATTTATTAATAAGTCGAAGTAGATATACACGCGCATCGCGTTTCTTGAAAAGGATAATAAAATATATGATAATATTTTTAACAAAAATTATAATATTTTAACAAAACAAGTTTGTTTTGGAGAGCTAAACATTAGAAAGTAACTGCGAGAATAACTAGCGTTCTAAAATGCTGGCGCCAAGAGTCTGTAGGCCCATTTAGCCCAAGGCGATGGCAGTCCGGAAGAACCCGTGTTTGAAATATCATTCCGCATATACAAGATGCGTTTCTCACGCACGTCACACACGCGGCTCAGTGCCAAACGGTAGAGAAAGGGAGATGAAACGCGAGGTGACATCCGGCGAAGGTCGCCATAAGTATAATATATTTCGAAACGTCTCACCTCCCGAGGTGGGTTTCGCTCCACTTGCAATCATCGATTAACCCACATATCTCTCAAAGTACACTGCATCTTATTACCTTTTATATTCTATTGCACCTACGCGCGCAATCGGCTATGCGTAACGCGCTCTCTCTATCTCTATTGCACTTTAAGGTGAACGGAGGAACGGGCATGAACCCTCACGCGATTACTGCGCACGCACACGCGTGCATATGTGCGTGAACAACCCGTGCTGTTGTATATAATATGTATTAATTCAATAATATAATAACAATATAACTCGGCATAGTTTCAGGAGATTCACCTTTTCGTACCGTAGATTTGTTTGCGTGAATCAGCAATCGACTGTGTGATGATGGCTATATATAGCTTATATTAATCTATACAAAGTTATACAAAGCTTATACTAATCTTTTACACTCATTCTTAAATCTAAGCATACGCGGGACGAATGAATGATATCGTGGAATTTCGTCATGCACCGTTATGAAATGGTAAATTAAGAATGTATGTTTAAATTTAATAACACATGTAAGGTAGAAACGTATTATTAGATAATTGTTATGAAATCACAAAAACGTATTATTGTGAAGTAACTGTAACTGTGGAATTGCGGAAATCAGAAATTCACTATTCCGTACATGTATTTTTAAATGATTTATTTTTGTTAATTTGTAATTATTTTGCAGTCTTTAAATATTTATTAGGCACAACCGAATGAATGATTCGTTTTTAGACTTTGATTAATCGTTTTGTTGACCGCGGAATCAATAAATTACAGATTTATCGTATCACATAATAATTTTTTTTCGGCCACGTTAAATACGTGTTCTTCATGAAAAACAAAGTGGGTGACGACATACGTGCATATATGCTCGCTCGAACGAATACTACCTGTATCGCGTAGAAATGAGTGGAAAATATAACTGTACTTGAATTCCTCTTTACGCGATGTTATTATTCATGAATTGTCATAAGCCGGATTCTCTAGCCGATCCCTTGTCCGATATAGTTCTCACATTATATCTTATAAGTTTATATAATTTTTCTCCATATCTTGTTATGTTCTTTATGCCAATTTTTTTAAATATTATTTCTTGATTATTAGCAAGTAGTATAGAATTAACGGTAGAAAAAACACATTAAGAAACACATTATGTAAAGATATATTAATATTAATAAGGCGAGATTTTTTTTATTATCTATTGTTATTTTTTACTTTTATGCAGCAAATACTGCCTTAAAGCTCCATTTAATCTTTAAACATCATTTTTAAATTGAAAAACAATTTTATTTACATATAGATGGTTGATTCGTTCCGCATTTAAACCCTTCTTACGCAGGCCTTTCTTAGTGCAAAGATAATCAAGATCAACTGTCAATCACTATAATCCGTGCATAGAAAGCAATGATCACCGATATGATCGATGTCTGTAATCGAGGTCTGAGAACGCGATGTAGACTACATTTGCATTCGTAGTTGCATATGCGCGAGATCGTAATGGGAACGCTGAGCGTTTATGGATTCGCTCAAGGGCGTTGAAGTCGGTGCAATCGATGACACGAGTTTATTAACTCGAAGAAATAATGCGGCATCTGCGTAACATATGTTTACGCATACACAATGCCGCATACTTGCGATGAAAGCGGTTCGTATAATCCGGCCTGTGTGCCACCGAGAGAATTGTACTCGAACGCCTCGTTAGCTTGATCAAGGAATGCGGTATAGCGTTGTTTTAGCAAAAAAGGAACTATTAACACACCGTGCGACTCTAAGTATTTTTTTCCACGCTGGGTGTTGATCGTCTTCCTGAAATAAAAGTGAACATAACGAGCGTAAACACATACCAAAAGATAAACAACTAGTTCCTTGTATAATTATCCACGCACTTTCTCCTTTTGGAACATCTATAGATATGTAACTTTTATATAAAAAAGCTCCGAAAAGTACATATACTGTTTAAAATTTATTCTATTTCTCCATATTTTGTATTCTGTGTAAATTGATTGTGTTAGCGGCTCTCCGACTGCTGAAGCGTCGAGTGGAGTTACTGATAGTAGGATATCTCGTGGGATTCTTGTTCGTGCGAGGGGCCGTCCGATGCTCCCTTTAGTTTCCTTCGCGAGTACACACACACACACACACACACTCTCACATTCACTCTTGCATTATACTAAATGAACTTGTTTTAATTGTCTTAATCGTTTACTATTGTTTTGTCCTTTTGTGAAGCATTCACAAAATTCTGGATTTTTCTGATTTTATTTTATTTATAATATTTTTTACACATTCATTTTTTTAGATAGATTTGATAGATCAAATTCTAAATTCTTGTTTGGGATTTTAAAATATTTTTTTACGGTTACAAGAGAGATATTTGAATTCCATAAAAAATCGACAAAAACTTACATACGTCGATGGTCATACGAAACGCACGTTCAAGAAGTCCGTTATAATGCGCGAAATCAATATGTCGCAGGTATATGCCGCCGTACAGTTATATGTATCGAAGTACGTGAGATGGTTTTAATGATAAAACTCGATTAATGCGGATACGTTTCTTTTTTACTGCCGCATCAGGTATCACACGATAATCCATAAGCTCTGACATTGAAATACCAAGCAGATTCTTGTTTCCGTTGCATCGTATCGCATCCATCAACGTGATCGATTCAAGGACGAGACAGCAGTTTCAGGATCTCCTGTTTTTTTCGTCAGATAGCATGAGAGAAAATTAACGAACCGAGTTTCATATACTAGAATCAGATACCCGCGGAGAAAAATGCGCTCAACAACAGATTAACTCAAGTGATCTCAGCATCCATTCATCCGTTGCACGTTGTGAAATTGCATAGTTAATTATCATAATTTTAAACAGATCCGCATATAAATTTCTTTATTTATCGGGTGACTAAACCAAAATTTACGGCGCAATGCAAAAAGTTAAAATTAATTAATTAGGTTAGACGAGACTTATTACATTTCGCGGATGAGTTGTTGCACGACTATACGAAAGCATAAATTTCTCTGAACACATGATCGTCCATCAACTCGCAAACGAATACACTTATTATCTCTTGATCATATTTTTTATATAATTTTATTGGGTTAAACGGAAAGTTCGTTCCGTTTTTTACTAAGAGGTGAAGACCGAAAAAACGGCACAAACTTTCCGTTCAATCCAATACAATAACTTTGATCTCATTTGAAAGATAATTTAATTCTCTACAACTTTTATTTCGGTACTTTTTGTTAAAAGACGCATACTTTCCCTGATATTTGTAAAAATGTAAAAAATAACCGTGATTTCACAGGTTTTTGGGCGCTAACTTTTTAAGGAAGCATTTTTCGACCCATGTTTATAGGAAACTTTTTGTTCGGAATTAAATTATCTTTCAAATGAGATCAAA
>NW_021848825.1:2514166-2563643 GCF_003651465.1 Formica exsecta | reverse complement strand
TGTAAAGATATATTAATATTAATAAGGCGAGAATTTTTTTATTATCTATTGTTATTTTTTACTTTTATGCAGCAAATACTGCCTTAAAGCTCCATTTAATCTTTAAACATCATTTTTAAATTGAAAAACAATTTTATTTACATATAGATGGTTGATTCGTTCCGCATTTAAACCCTTCTTACGCAGGCCTTTCTTAGTGCAAAGATAATCAAGATCAACTGTCAATCACTATAATCCGTGCATAGAAAGCAATGATCACCGATATGATCGATGTCTGTAATCGAGGTCTGAGAACGCGATGTAGACTACATTTGCATTCGTAGTTGCATATGCGCGAGATCGTAATGGGAACGCTGAGCGTTTATGGATTCGCTCAAGGGCGTTGAAGTCGGTGCAATCGATGACACGAGTTTATTAACTCGAAGAAATAATGCGGCATCTGCGTAACATATGTTTACGCATACACAATGCCGCATACTTGCGATGAAAGCGGTTCGTATAATCCGGCCTGTGTGCCACCGAGAGAATTGTACTCGAACGCCTCGTTAGCTTGATCAAGGAATGCGGTATAGCGTTGTTTTAGCAAAAAAGGAACTATTAACACACCGTGCGACTCTAAGTATTTTTTTCCACGCTGGGTGTTGATCGTCTTCCTGAAATAAAAGTGAACATAACGAGCGTAAACACATACCAAAAGATAAACAACTAGTTCCTTGTATAATTATCCACGCACTTTCTCCTTTTGGAACATCTATAGATATGTAACTTTTATATAAAAAAGCTCCGAAAAGTACATATACTGTTTAAAATTTATTCTATTTCTCCATATTTTGTATTCTGTGTAAATTGATTGTGTTAGCGGCTCTCCGACTGCTGAAGCGTCGAGTGGAGTTACTGATAGTAGGATATCTCGTGGGATTCTTGTTCGTGCGAGGGGCCGTCCGATGCTCCCTTTAGTTTCCTTCGCGAATACACACACACACACACACACACTCTCACATTCACTCTTGCATTATACTAAATGAACTTGTTTTAATTGTCTTAATCGTTTACTATTGTTTTGTCCTTTTGTGAAGCATTCACAAAATTCTGGATTTTTCTGATTTTATTTTATTTATAATATTTTTTACACATTCATTTTTTTAGATAGATTTGATAGATCAAATTCTAAATTCTTGTTTGGGATTTTAAAATATTTTTTTACGGTTACAAGAGAGATATTTGAATTCCATAAAAAATCGACAAAAACTTACATACGTCGATGGTCATACGAAACGCACGTTCAAGAAGTCCGTTATAATGCGCGAAATCAATATGTCGCAGGTATATGCCGCCGTACAGTTATATGTATCGAAGTACGTGAGATGGTTTTAATGATAAAACTCGATTAATGCGGATACGTTTCTTTTTTACTGCCGCATCAGGTATCACACGATAATCCACAAGCTCTGACATTGAAATACCAAGCAGATTCTTGTTTCCGTTGCATCGTATCGCATCCATCAACGTGATCGATTCAAGGACGAGACAGCAGTTTCAGGATCTCCTGTTTTTTTCGTCAGATAGCATGAGAGAAAATTAACGAACCGAGTTTCATATACTAGAATCAGATACCCGCGGAGAAAAATGCGCTCAACAACAGATTAACTCAAGTGATCTCAGCATCCATTCATCCGTTGCACGTTGTGAAATTGCATAGTTAATTATCATAATTTTAAACAGATCCGCATATAAATTTCTTTATTTATCGGGTGACTAAACCAAAATTTACGGCGCAATGCAAAAAGTTAAAATTAATTAATTAGGTTAGACGAGACTTATTACATTTCGCGGATGAGTTGTTGCACGACTATACGAAAGCATAAATTTCTCTGAACACATGATCGTCCATCAACTCGCAAACGAATACACTTATTATCTCTTGATCATATTTTTTATATAATTTTATTGGGTTAAACGGAAAGTTCGTTCCGTTTTTTACTAAGAGGTGAAGACCGAAAAAACGGCACGAACTTTTCGTTCAATCCAATACAATAACTTTGATCTCATTTGAAAGATAATTTAATTCTCTACAACTTTTGTTTCCGTACTTTTGTTTGAAAAACGCATACTTTCCCTAATATTTGAAAAAATGTAAAAAATAACCGTGATTTTAGAGGTTTTTGGGCGCTAACTTTTTAAGGAAAAATTTTTCAACCCATGTTTATAGGAAACTTTTTGTTCAATAAAAAACAAAGCTTCCTCTATGAGGAAGCAAAAAGAAACAAATAATAAAAATATCAAGATTTAAAATTAAATTAAAATTAACATATCAAATCATTATACAATAGTTCGTTCCATAGGTTTTCGAATAACCGTCAATAGCCGAAAAAACATTTTTCGGTACATTTGAAAGTGGTTATAAACTGGTTTATTTTAAAACCTATGGAAGGAACTACAATAACTTTGATCTCATTTGAAAGATAATTTAATTCTCTACAACTTTTGTTTCGGTACTTTTTGTTAAAAGACGGATACTTTTCCTGATATTTGTAAAAATGTAAAAAATAACCAAGGTTTTAGAGGTTTTTGGGCGTTAACTTTTTAAGGAAAAATTTTTCAACACATGTTTATAGGAAACTTTTTGTTCGGAATTAAATTATCTTTCAAATGAGATCAAAGTGATTGTAGTTTGCTCCATAGGTTTTGAAATAAACCAGTTAATAACCAATTTCAAATGTACCGAAAAGTGTTTTTTCGGCTATTGACGGTTATGCGAAAACCTATGGAACGAACTAGTTATGAGATTTTTTATAATTAACCGCTATTTAATTTTTACATCATTAAAAATATATAGAAAAAAGAATAATTGTTATATTTAATATCCCCCATTGTATTTCGTATATATATAATTCTTATTATAATTATTTAAACGTATTTTTAATTCAAATTTATTAAAGTTATCAAGATAATGGACATACATATACACATATACATTTAAACTAACTTAAGAAAATTAATTTTAATAGGTTAATAAATTTTTAATGATTTTATTAAAACAAAATCCGTATCGAAATATTTACTCTCATCAAAGCTTCCAATTATTTTCATATTTTATATTTTAACGAAGCAGATAATGAGCACGCTAATTAAGAACGATTATTATTACCGTGAAATTTACGATAATTCAGTATATAGCGATTTTTTCTCACGAGCTCGTTATCCAAACGGACTGGTCGATATGTTTGCGCGTGCTATAATTAATGGTGACATATATGATCCTAGGGTACAACATCGTGAGATCACGTGTCAAAGCGAATGGGCGGTCTGCACCGAACAATTAATAAAATCCTGTCAGCACGTGCGTAAACAGATTTGCGCACGCGGCACGTGCGAGCATTCGCTGCGGCTCTGCATTTGGAGAGTGCACATATGTATAAGTTCTTATGCGGAAGCCTTTTATCATAGGCATACATCGATGAAAATATTAAAAAATCTATACATTTTTTGTACAATGTCAAGTTAGTGGTATCGCGATAAATGTTCGCGAGTTGGGGGCACGCGCGTGTCGTAAACTAATATCTCGAAATTTTGAAATTTTTTTTTCCGAGAAAATGCGTCTTTCAGATGGTGATTAAAAACTTGAAAATGATTGGGTCAACTTTAATTCGATTACGTTTCTTTTTATTAGATCGGGATATTGACTAAATTTGCAATAACTTGCAATTTTATCATTGTTATTACAATTATTTATTATTTGAGAATGTATGTGAGTTTTTGTAGAGATATTTAATATCAGCAACAAAATAATTAATATAGGAACAAAAATTGCGCGAATGTAACTATATACGACCATAAATCTTTCGCATCGAGTGTGTCTCTCGGAATATGATACAGATATAAATATCTTGAAAGCTAATTATGTCTGATGATTTTCATTTCCATCACAAGTAAATTTTATTATTATTATTATGTCGAGAAATATTTGATATCATGCAAAAAAGATATCATCGCGAATAAATTATTCTAAAGAAAATAGATTAAAAGAGATATCCTTTGAACTCGATAAATTGTATGACATCTTCTCCCTTCGACGTGGTTAACTAATTGTAAGAAAAAAATTAAGCAAAAAGATAATAGATGTGACTGTTCAATAATGACTGCAAATATGTATGTATCATAAAGTGAAACTTTACACCGAATGCAAATACCCATGAATGGAAAATTATGTCTACAAGGTCTTTATCCGCGATGTTTTCGCAAAAGCATACTACCTTTATTAACGAACCATGCAAGACACTTTCTTCGAGATGATATTGGGATTTCTTGATTATGTATGCGAAAAAGACACATCGTAACTAAAAATACTGTGCTATAATTTGAATTTTATATAATTCTGAAACACACGTATTTAATTAAAACAGCATATAGAAAGTAGATATAATTGAACTTATTTCTTAAATATATTAATGTGATTTATATAAGAAGGAAGCAGAGGGGACAAAGATATGGTATAATATTTTTTTTGCGTTAGCATAGAATATAATTAATATAGTTAATATTCTTTAAAGCTTGACCAATATTTTTCCTAAAATCAATAAAATAAGGAATATTATAAAACAAGGAAAAGAATGAGACTTTAAAACATTTTAATTTTCTTAGATATCTCTATCAATCATAGCAAATATTAATCAGGAAAAAGAGCATCTAGAATTTTATGAAAAACTTATATAAAAATCGAAATCTAAAGGAATGTCGTTTTTTTTTTGGTGCGATTTCTAGATGTCTACATTTCCTAAGAACGCAGTCTCAACGAGCGATACTTTCGCACGAACTCCTCCGCATTATCCGCACCTCCGGGGGGTGCCCATTTTGGACCCTTCCCCCGTTCTAGTATCAATTTTCGATAATTCCCAATAATTCTCTGCCGTGCGTGTAGTATCGCGGTCGTAACCGGTCCGTGATCCGAGCTGGTTTCCGAAAGGAAAAGGCATTCCAGGCCGCAAGAGTGCTGGCAATCGGTCCCCGATTGGATCCTGACGTCGGCGGCGGCGAAGCGTCAATATACACACACACACTCACATATATTGCACGCGTGCACATACCATGAAAGAGACATGAAACCAGCGCAGCGTGGCGTGCCGAGAGATCCGAACACCGGTGAGAGTTTAGACGTGAGGTGCGCGACTCGAATGGAATGGAACGGAATGGAAGTATGTTGGCGTGTACGTTGGTGGTGTCGCGTATTTGCGTGTATACGTACGTATGTTTGCGTAACGATGATGGTATTTGTATGTGTGCATGTACATGCGCTCGCGCACTGTGCATACGGCGTGCTGTATCGCGCCGTGCCGGCTCTATGGGATTAGGTGCCGGCGCAGTAGGCCAACGGCGCTCGACGCCTGTGCGTCTCTTTTTCCGCTCGCGCGTGTCTGACCTACGCTAAGCCAGGAGTGCGCTAACCCCCTGCCCTCTCCCGTTTATTGTTGGTGATTGATCGAGATAAAAATTGAAAAAGAAAATGGAAAATTTCTTGGCGGTGCGCAAAAAATTACGATAGGGGATGCAGATGGATTTTTAAACCCCCGAAGACATCTTCGTCTCTTGATTCATCGAGATTGGTTCACCTTGAATACAAGAACACGTAACCGGTCCGTGATCCGAGCTGGTTTCCGAAAGGAAAAGGCATTCCAGGCCGCAAGAGTGCTGGCAATCGGTCCCCGATTGGATCCTGACGTCGGCGGCGGCGAAGCGTCAATATACACACACACACTCACATATATTGCACGCGTGCACATACCATGAAAGAGACATGAAACCAGCGCAGCGTGGCGTGGCGAGAGATCCGAACACCGGTGAGAGTTTAGACGTGAGGTGCGCGACTCGAATGGAATGGAACGGAATGGAAGTATGTTGGCGTGTACGTTGGTGGTGTCGCGTATTTGCGTGTATACGTACGTATGTTTGCGTAACGATGATGGTATTTGTATGTGTGCATGTACATGCGCTCGCGCACTGTGCATACGGCGTGCTGTATCGCGCCGTGCCGGCTCTATGGGATTAGGTGCCGGCGCAGTAGGCCAACGGCGCTCGACGCCTGTGCGTCTCTTTTTCCGCTCGCGCGTGTCTGACCTACGCTAAGCCAGGAGTGCGCTAACCCCCTGCCCTCTCCCGTTTATTGTTGGTGATTGATCGAGATAAAAATTGAAAAAGAAAATGGAAAATTTCTTGGCGGTGCGCAAAAAATTACGATAGGGGATGCAGATGGATTTTTAAACCCCCGAAGATTGGTTCACCTTGAATACAAGAACACGATAAAAAAAGCAATGTTGTAATTAATGATATGTGAAATGTTTTATTCGGCGGAGACTCTTATGTGAGTGCGACAATCAAATGGATGACGGTGTGTTGATGTGTGCAAATCTTATTTGTAAAAATTGTATTACGTAAGATTTGCATTTCCTCCTTTCCCTTGGATGAATTTCGTCGATCTTTTTATCTTTCATCTTACTTGAGTCAATTTGATTCACAAGTGGGGTTTCATTTGTAAGATACGTTTTAACAGAGTATCTTATAATAGTGATTTTTTTCACTACGGCGGAACGTCAACGTTGTGATAGATAACGTCGCGAGGGATCTAACGAGCACTAATTACGGTAATACAATTACGCATGACGTAGCACGCACTGTCTCCCTTGATATCTCGCTTGCACGAGCGATACTTACTCTTGAAGATCGATCGAGCGTGCTGATACTCACCGGCAAATTGCTTTACCCAGGAGCTTTCTCGCTAAATTTAGAATTCCGGCTATAATTATATTGAACTGTCAAATATTGCTTTCCTTCATTAAGTCTGGCTATCTTCGAGTGGATAAGGTATGTTAAGCGAAATATCTGCCACGTAAATGTTTCCACGCAAAATATGCAAAAGCCAATTGTCTATGAAAAATGAAATATTATGAATTTGTAACGCGCAAATTTTTTATTTTTTATTCTATGAAAAGATTTTCGATTTTAGGAAAAGATCTTCAAGGTCTTTATTTTATCGTGAAAAATTTCAATGCTGTTGCATACTTATCTACTAATCGTAAAAAGCGAAGAAACTATTCTCTTTAATTTACGTTTGAAAGCACTTAGCAAGTATTTCTCTTTTGCGTATATAACTCGACGTTGTACGAATTCCAATGAGAATTTGTACGTCGCATGTAAAAACGGTTGTCATTCTGACGGACGTATCCGCGAACATAACGGACGAGAATCCGAACGTCATTATATTTCAAGATTCAAAAATGCTGCGAAATTTTCGTTTCAAGGGAAGCTACCGTGAATAATTAAGTAAAGTATCTGATTCTTTCTAATTATACTATTTTTTTATTAACAATCTTTTGCATTCTCTGATCAAGATATATTAACGGTAAAAGTAAAATAAACATGGAGACAGAGAATAGCATATATTATATCATATACCCTGAAAAAAAAGAAAAGAAATGGTCGCTAATTACTTTTGGGAAAGCAACAAATTGTAATTTATATACGACCTTATTCTCAAGACTTGAATTTTTAATTCCGTACATTATTTATGCAAAAAGACAACCTGTTACATTATAGCAGAAATGATATTAAAAGGTATGCTTTTCTCCCGATTAATTATAAAGAAGATCGTTCAAACGGCTGAAACGAGACGTCTCGGCGAGACGTTAATTAATAGCCTGAGCATATGGCAACGTCCACCGCTGACGTTCGAAGCTTGAAACCGAGACCAAGGAAAAATACGGTATAAGAAATTTCCCGAAAGCCCGTCATAAATAATATTTATCACGGACGACGCAGAGAGATTTCGATTTTGTTCCTCGAATCTTGCAGATCTTTGCAAATTTTCTGCGAAACTCCGTGCAAATATACAATATTTCGGCAGATTACGAGATCACCATCCACCCATTCAGGGTAAGGGGGGTGTAACATGAGAGATCCCGAATAGTTGGCAATTTTTTTATCCAAAAGAAGGAAGATGGTGCGTCCAGTTTCGCGATAAAATGTCGCGACGATGACGCGCGACGCCTAGTTATTTCGGATGTATATCACCGAGGAGGATAGTGGGGACGGCGGCGGCGGCTGCCGTCTGATCTCCGTACGTCAGTGCGTCGACGTCGATGGAGCATGCGAGACGTCGTCGCGATCCGAGAAACGACGAGTCGACGACGGTAACGACGATTTGGAGCGTCGCGAGGGCGACGAGTGTGCGACGACGCTGGAGGTCGATAAGCGCATCGCGCCGCCGGGTATCCTGAAGAAGATCGGCGTATCCGAGCCTCCGGAGAAGCCGCGGGAATTCCGTAAGAATCAATCCTGGAAGGGTCCCTCGCGGAGACTTTACGACGTTCACGCGTTTAAGGGAAGAAGCGCGAGTTTTATCCTGACTCGAGAGATTGACAGGACGACGTGGAAAGCGTCGGACGAGATTGTTAATCGCGAGAATACGGTGGAGGAGGACGGACATACGACAGTGGTGAATCCGCAATATCGCGATACTTTGACGCGATCGATCCAGGTGTCCTCCAAGATAGAGGCACGAGGACGCGCTTTGAGGAGGACCGCCTCCGCGCCAGAGACTGGCGAGCAGATTTCCACGAGCGATTCCTCGAGAATCGAAGAGCGATCGCGCGAGAATCAAAATGATTCAGCGAGAAGGATTAGTGACATCGAAGAACAAGTCCGCTTCGAGACCTCGTCCTTAGAACAGAGCGCGTCCTCGTCGAGTCGCGACGTCATTGATGGGATTCAGACGACCAGATATCGTTCCAGAACTGAATCGCGGTCGAGCAGTAGATCGCAGGAATTCGTGACGAAGACGGAGCAATTGATAGCTAGGCGTGTCGTCACGCCGCAGATTGATCTCGCGCGGCGCAGACGAGCCTCGTCCTTTGTGATCGAGCGGAAGAGGCATCGGCCCGGCGCGAAAACGTCCTCAAGGTCCATCGAGGACCTATCGCAGTGCACGATAACGAGCGACGCGGGTGCGGATGGAATGCGGAACTGCGGTAGCTCCGTGGCGGGCGTTTGCGAGGATGAAGGCTGCGTCCTGCTCGGAGTGCGATCCCTCGAGGACGCGCCTCAAACCGGCCTGGTACCCCGACAAGATATCAGGTGCACTCGGAGGGATCGCGAGCGGGCAAGAATCTTGAGACGCAGAAGAATCAACGGCAGATCGGCCTCGGTACCCAGATTAAAAGTGAGTGAAATTTTTAAGACATCCGAGTCAGGCTGTTAAGAATTTCATTAATGAGCTATCGGTTCGCAAAGGCTATAATTTTCGCACTTTTCGCACATTGATAAATAAATATATTAAAAAAAATGATACCATTTTCTACATAGATAATAATATATGCAGGAAAATAATATGTAAATAATATTTTCTTATTATTACTATTTTCTTTATCGTACATGAATTAAAACATTTGTTAATTTTTAATTTTGTTTTTAATAAAAGTTTAATTAAATTTAAAATATTTTTTTCGCATATATTTTTAATTATATATTTAATAAGATATTAAATACTTTAGTAAGGTTTCCCAAAAATTCTAAGATTTGAAACTTTTATAAAATAGTAAAAAAAATCTTCCTTTTAGTGGCATCGATAATTTGATATGTTATTTTTCCGCGATCTGTGTAACAGATGGTAATTATTAGCGAGTTATGATCAATGTGTGTGAGTACTTAGAACTCGTCTTACCGGACGGCTCGCGATTATTAATAATCCGCTGCGAGTAACTCGGAGATAATTGGCTTGCCGGTTTTGGATAAAAAGAAATAACGACATATTTTACAGGATAAACGTTCGCGACGGAGCGACTCGCCTGATGATGAAATATTGTCGTCGAAGTTTTGCGAGACTTCCGCGATCGAGCGTGTTCTACTCGAAACACGAGAGAATGCTTTACCGCGCGTTTGAATAACCCGAGTGGCATCTCTTGCTTCTCAGATGATTTAAGAAAATGCAAGACTGTCTTGTTGCGCTCGGGCGTTTCGAATCTGTTTCTCTGGCTGGCTGAATGGCAAGTCGAGACGCATTATTTCCGGCGAATCGTTTCCGAGATATGTAGAGACGCGCTATTCAGAAAGTGCATTTTCCAGGTACGAATAAACGGCGATATATCGCGCAACTTGGTCGCGAAAAGATGCGCATCGCTCGTTCTCTCCCGCGCGAATTGTTCGCGAATCGCGATCTGCGTTCCCCTTTAAGATACACTCACACGGCCGAGATGGTATTTAGATGCGGATCGATCTCGTCTGTTGCGCAAAGCTCCTTCGGGTATTTGCGTTGGCGAGCGCCTCGATCTGAGTGAGTGAGGGAGAACTTACCTGGCGCGACTGACTTGACGTGCGCGAGCGCTCGTCTTGCGCTTGACATGAACGTGCTCTGCTAGCAACCGTCTCAGAATGTGCACTTGAATTTCTGCATGGGAAGGGATGAGTATTGGTTGCGCGTGTTGCAAAATGTTCGCGATTGTGCATCCATTAACCTCTTACATATTTTAATTCTCTCGCGTGTCGTCCCGATCGTCGTGATCGTAGATGCTTCTGTTCCTTTAATTTATTTAATGCATAATTATCAGACCTCGATATTAGCAGGCATTAATTAAATTTTTATGGAAAGCAAACTTGTTTCAACGAATCTACTTGTTTTATTGCGGTAAATTATTAAAGAAAAACAGAATTTTTTTTTTTAATCAACACACATTATCGTTAAATACTTCTTCAGCAAAATGTGTTTATCGCGATAATTAATAATCGTAGTCATCGTGTTAGACGACCCGATAAATAAGCCGTAACGGGAAATTATTTTTTATGTAGGTCTTCGTACAGAAATCAAGCGAACCATATCGATTCGAAAATGTATTTGTCTGCACCAATATATTGCGTTTCGCATTCCAATTGGCGAAACGTTATTTCATCTTTCGCGGGTGATTTTTGACATTCCGTGGTATCAAGAAATGCATGTCGGAGATAACGAATCGTCTCTCGTGCACCGGTCTTATGTCGATGCGTTGGCGAGTGTCATGATTTCTAGAGTTTATGGTGTGGCTGACGCGTCTGCGTCTTCTACACACGCGATCATATGTACGTTTTCGATTTTGACCTGACATAATACCTGCTTTACGGGATACGTGTACTTGAATCTATGCGTGGGTGAATCGCGGACTCGTAAATACGCCGGAGATGCTAAAGAGCCGATCAGTGGTTTAAAACGACTGACCTTAAGTTTGTTACCTGCATTGGCATGCGTCTCTTATCGCCGACGAGTATGTTAATGTTGCTAATAAGGTCTGCATTGCGAAACGTCGTTTCTTGCGTATAGTCGGTAAGCGCGAGGCATTAAAAGCATATCCCGATAGTGCCCGCATTTGTAAAGAAATGTTGTGGAAAGGTGTGTGTGTGTGTGTGTGTTTTCCTGCCACCGTGTATACTATATTGAAATTTTCACGCATCAGATATAACTAGACGCAATAAAGTTACGATGCCGATAAATATTTTCTTACTTGTCGTACTTTTATCTGGAATGAAAATAATTCTTTGGGACTGTGTTTGTTTTTTTTTTACCAAGAATACCGTAATTATTATCTAAATATGCCAACGTTCCGATTATGATGATTGCTATCTTAATCGATATTTTACTGGTTCGTTTACGTCTTGAATTATCTATATTTCAGAATTTTATCTTGAATATCACAGATAATTTTTGTATACATTTACATAACTGCATATAACATGATACAGCGACGATAAATCTCAGTTTGGGTGGAGTTCCGAATAGGTGAACCCTCCGATTTTTTTGAAACTACACTATTTTTTGTATTTTTGAACGCTGATTACGAATATGATAATGAAAATTTGCGACAAGGTCATTTTCAAGGTCAAAACTCAAAAAAACTGAAAAAATATAACTTTTTAAATATTATTTCGATAAATATTGATGTAAGAAAAAAATGTGTCAAATAAAAGTTGTAGTTCTTGTAAAAATACATCATTTATGTTCTATACATTTTTTGCGTAAAACTGAAAGTTTTCGAGAAAATCGATGTTAAAGAATAAAAACGGCAGGTGAAGTTCCGAAAAGTGCTCACCTCTGATTTTTTTGAAACTCAGTATTCTTACGTATTTTGATGCACTGATTACGAATATCATAATGAAAATTGGTGCATCTCTCATTTTCATAGTGAAAATCATGAAAAACCCATAACAATTTTAGATCTTACAGAGAAAAACATTTTATGTCCTATTAATTTTTACCGTACGATAGTTTTCAACAAAAACGATGGAATCTAAATCTTATATCTGTTCTCCCATCTAAGCATGTACTTTGCAGTACATATACGATTCCACATGGGTTTACAACTTTCCACGTAGAGCGAGGTTCCACGCAAACCTATTTGTCTAGTTTTTCGGTAGTGGAGCCCCCCGCAGGGGGGCGGAACCCACTGTTTCCACGCATACACTTTTCCACGCGAACCTCGCTTCGCGTGGAAAAGTGTATGCGTGGAAACAGTGGGTTCCGCCCCCCTGCGGGGGGCTCCACTACCGAGAAACTAGACAAATAGGTTTGCGTGGAACTTCGCTCTGCGTGGAAAGTTGCAAACCCATGTGGAACCTCGCTTCGCGTGGAAAAGTGTATGCGTGGAAACAGTGGGTTCCGCCCCCCTGCGGGGGGCTCCACTACCGAGAAACTAGACAAATAGGTTTGCGTGGAACTTCGCTCTGCGTGGAAAGTTGCAAACCCATGTGGAACCTCGCTTCGCGTGGAAAAGTGTATGCGTGGAAACAGTGGGTTCCGCCCCCCTGCGGGGGGCTCCACTACCGAGAAACTAGACAAATAGGTTTGCGTGGAACTTCGCTCTGCGTGGAAAGTTGCAAACCCATGTGGAACCTGGCTTCGCGTGAAAAAGTGTATGCGTGGAAACAATGGGTTCCGCCCCCCTGCGGGGGGCTCCACTACCGAGAAACTAGACAAATAGGTTTGCGTGGAACTTCGCTCTGCGTGGAAAGTTGCAAACCCATGTGGAACCTGGCTTCGCGTGAAAAAGTGTATGCGTGGAAACAATGGGTTCCGCCCCCCTGCGGGGGGCTCCACTACCGAAAAACTAGACAAATAGGTTTGCGTGGAACTTCGCTCTGCGTGGAAAGTTGCAAACCCATGTGGAACCTGGCTTCGCGTGAAAAAGTGTATGCGTGGAAACAATGGGTTCCGCCCCCCTGCGGGGGGCTCCACTACCGAAAAACTAGACAAATAGGTTTGCGTGGAACTTCGCTCTGCGTGGAAAGTTGCAAACCCATGTGGAACCTGGCTTCGCGTGAAAAAGTGTATGCGTGGAAACAGTGGGTTCCGCCCTTCTGCGGGGGGCTCCACTACCGAAAAACTAGACAAATAGGTTTGCGTGGAACTTCGCTCTGCGTGGAAAGTTGCAAACCCATGTGGAACCTGGCTTCGCGTGAAAAAGTGTATGCGTGGAAACAGTGGGTTCCGCCCCCCTGCGGGGGGCTCCACTACCGAAAAACTAGACAAATAGGTTTGCGTGGAACCTCGCTCTACGTGGAAAGTTGTAAACCCATGTGGAATCGTATATGTACTGCAAAGTACATGCTTAGATGGGAGAACAGATATAAGATTTAGATTCCATCGTTTTTGTTGAAAACTATCGTACGGTAAAAATTAATAGGACATAAAATGTTTTTCTCTGTAAGATCTAAAATTGTTATGGGTTTTTCATGATTTTTACTATGAAAATGAGAGATGCACCAATTTTCATTATGATATTCGTAATCAGTGCATCAAAATACGTAAGAATACTGAGTTTCAAAAAAATCAGAGGTGAGCACTTTTCGGAACTTTACCCGCCGTTTTTAGTCTTTAACATCGATTTTCTCGAAAACTTTCAGTTTTACGCAAAAAATGTATAGAACATAAATGATGTATTTTTACAAGAACTACAACTTTTATTTGACACATTTTTTTCTTACATCAATATTTATCGAAATAATATTTAAAAAGTTATATTTTTTCAGTTTTTTTTAGTTTTGACCTTGAAAATGACTTTGGCAAATTTTCATTATCATATTTGTAATCAGCGTTAAAAAATACAAAAAATAGTGTAGTTTCAAAAAAATCGGAGGGTTCACCTATTTGGAACTTTATCCCTCGGTTTTATTCGTCAATGGTAAATATAAAAAAAAAAAAAAATACGTTGAATTATAAAACTAATTGAAACAAAATTATTATAATGTAGCAACATAGTATTATTGCATTGATAGTGTATGCTTTGCCATATACTATTTCTTTCTTATTACGCATTATATCGTACAATCCGCATACGATCAGCAGAAACAGGTTCTTCAGTTTTATAAAATTATGCATGACGTCACGGGATGGTGAGCTGTTTTTCAGAGACCATATTGTCCCGATCTAAAAATATAAAGTTCATATTTCGCAGAATCGTGTAGGATTATATAACGTTCGCACTTTCTTGGTTTTCGCACGTCATGATGTTTGTTTGCCATTTACGCGCTGACGTGAAAAAAGATACGTTTGCTTATCAAAGTTGCGAAATAAAATTCATTTGTTTAGTTACGTATTGACACTCTTATTATCTGCCGTGCGTGCCTTCCGTGGAATGGAGCATGTATTCTTTTCCAGTTGTTGTTAGCCTATTTAAAACTACACAATTAATATACTGTGCTATCGTATGTATAGTATTTTAGGCTATATGTGCTGCTGAAATAATTGCACGCGATTAATAAAACGATTTTGATCTGCCATTACAATTCGTGATAATATCACATGCAAATATCATAACTAGATTTATTTATAGATAGTAAGTGAGATAGATAAGTAAGATAATATATTTATTTAAGAATAAACAAATAGCACATTTGGCAATTTTAATCTCGTAGCTTTTCTCGGTTGTTAATAGATTGCTTACTTTCGGTTGATTGAATTAAATTTTTTCTATAATTAGAATGTTCCACTTAGATCCAATGAGCGATTGACAGTTCTTGTATTAAGCTCACATTATCGTACAAAATTTTTTAAATATATTTAAAGCGCGAGGAGACGGGGGGAATAAAAATTAAACGAACAAGAATAGGTGTTCAGCCGAACAGAATAACCGCTGTATATGTAAAGACCCCAGGTTACTAAACCAATGAAATGGTCATCAACGTGTGTAAGCTTATCGCCGTTTATTCTGGTACACGATGCCAGCATCGGGGATCCTGCGGAACTTTATGCAAATCCGGCCGACGAAATCGCGGGCCACGCATCCGTGGAATGTTAATGGACCAATGAAGTGGTTTCTCGTGGCCGAAGGAAAATAATGTGTTGCTTCTAGGACCGGTCTAACATTCCGATTCAGTTTGAAACCACTCTCAGTTTTTCGTTTGAAATGACTATGAGAAAAATGTTCTTACGCATCCACGATCATGGCAGCGTGTAATGCTTTTACAATGCTTTACGTTGTTGTGTTTTGTATAAAATTTCTGTTTATGCGATATATTTGACACCATATTTAATTTTATAATAAGATATACTTGAATCTTTTGAATTAAAATTTTTTTACATTATAGTATTTGTGTGTTTATAATACATAATATATTTTTATACATCTCAAATATATCACGATGCATTTGTATCAATGTGACGTAATTGTTGATGGCGCGTTTATATAGTATACGCTAAAAAGGTTTCTTCGTTGCACTTTTGTGACTTCCGACCTTAATATGTTTTGTTATCTTGCTCTGTCCTCTTAACCCTCAATATCTCGAAGAAAATAAGAAATTCGAAATTACATGTCTGATATATTGTATATATGTATATATACATTTAAAATTTTTATAGACTGTTTGGTGCACATAATTCCCATTTTTAAATTCCTTTTACAATTAGTGATCCCAGATGTATGTTTAAAAATATCATGTTATAAAATTTTTTAAGTACACAGTGCAAGATTATGTTGGATTTTACATTTTCCTCTATATGGAGTCTGAGTTTTAAAAAAACATGAAAATCTCGTTTCGAAGTATCAGTCATGCATGTTCACTCATGGCAATTATCGGCAACGGGAGTAATCTCGCATCCGTTTCTACATGGATGCATGACGCAAAATAGTGATAAAGCAAATGCGCCCGGTTTAATGTCCTCGACAAAAGTACGACTGTACATTAATGGAAAACATGCAATCTCAACATAATGCTGCCTGAAAGTTCGAAATGATGTAACGAAAATGATGGATGTGTGCGCGTGTCTGTGTCGATTTCTATTCACAATAGACGAAATTATTAGTTTTTTGTACATTGTTTTTGCCTGAATTTTTCTTCCACAAAAAAAGCGTCTTGCGAGAATGAACGAAGACAATGGATTACGTGAATTAGGTCGGAAGGATGATTGATCAGGAGAAAGCTTACACAGGTATAGCGACGTACGGTTTCTTTCTTGTTCGCTAAGTATTACGAGCTGTGTGTGTGCGTCTCATTTCCTTGATATTACTCTATAAATTGCTAATATTGAACTAAGAAGTTTATCGACACGTTTCGCAGATCGAGCGTTTCGATGTTTCCAAAGGAAACCGACTTTTCCTTACCGATGCAATAAGTTGAGAAAAAACTATTTTCCATTATTTAGCATTTGGACTTTCGATTTCGCAAAAACTCGTCTATCAGATACGCGCTTCCTTACTAAGAAATATGTGAGACGTGATTCCGTTGTGACCTTCGCGAATAATCCATCACGGTTATTCGAGAATATTATCCGATATCAAAGTAACATCACTACAAATCGCACGTTGCAGATATTTTGTTGAATCATGTATGAAGATAAAAATCGAAAAAAACACATATATCGCGTTACTTCAGCGTAGTTACTCATGCTTGTTTCTTCATATATGAAGAGAAGTCTAATATATTTATAAGCAATATTTATTTAAAAAAGTAAATAATGAAAAATTCTTAAGAAACGATATCTTTATACACTGAGAAAAAAAAGTTGTTAACTTGATTAAATGCGTTCAACTAATTATTATTTCTCTAATTGAAATATTTAAGTATTTAAATTAAATACGACATATTAAATCTAACATGACGTATTTGACTTAAGTACTTAAATATTTCAATTAAAAAAATGATAATCAGTTGAACGCATTTAGTCAAGTTAACAACTTTTTTTTCTCAGTGTACATTATTAATATTCTTTATCAGCGATGCACTTTATAATAATTTCTTTTACAATGTATATCATATACTTATCTATAGCTATTTATAGTTTTATATAATTTATCTATGTGCGCGACTTTCACTCTGCTCCATGATGCACGCACCGTAGTGCAATTTTTGTATTTTTATTTTTTATCATGGGGGACCATTACGAAGTTGCACGAATAACGACCGATAGCGAGAAATGGAAGCTGACGGTACAGGAGAGCTTGGAGTAATCGAATCGCGTTCACTTTAGCTCACGTATCCGCTCCTCTACGGTTATACGATAGGTCTTAGCTTCCGCGAATCCATCCATATACAGTTCTGGTACGTGTCTATCGAACGAAATAATGCGACGAAGCAAAACAAAACTTGGTATGCTGGACCAGCGCGCATCCGATAACAGGTTTTGTTTCGGACAAATTTACTAGCAGGAAAGAAAACTCCAGTCGGCAATCAGTTCGGCTCCGGATTTCGAACTTTGCGAAATTTGCATCGGATAAAATATGAGTATGTCCTTTGAATTCTCGGCTAATCGATAGCCAGAGACACGATATGTGTTACGGGTAAAAGTGAACGTCAAATATTCCAAATGTCATTTTATTCGTTTGTTTGCTTCGATCGCAAATTATTCATCGATCTTTTCGATGCTTGTGCTGATAGCTGATATGCATAAAAAGACATTTCCAGAGTAGCCATGTAATATTAATGAACTATGTAAAAATTAAAATTACAAATACAAAATTATTTTGTGCAATAATCAGTTGCATTTGAATTTATAAATAAGAAAAGTTTTTTTATAAATAAAAAACTTTGTAGATTAAATATTTTGTTCAAATCTTTTAGAATATTATTAGCTTTTTGTTATATTTAAACGCGACTATTAATTCATAATTTATTATTAATTTGAATAAGATAAAAAATAATTTCCTTTATTATCGGGAAAATTCTAATCCAGTGTAATGATTGTAATCTCGTGGAAATAATACACGCGCGGAATCCACAACTTTGTAAAAATTCATAATTTGCATTTAATATTCCACGCGCTTGCCGGCGGCGCGTCTTTAAATATACGCCTCCGTAATATATATAATTACGATCTAATAACGGGCGAAAACGCCGATCGGTTGCATCGTGTGATGCTCGTCCGGTATTATCGATACGTTACACAATTACTTTCTGCGGTCCAACGTAATTTCGAATTATGCAACGACTCACACGTGACTCATGTGATTTATGTGAGTTATCCCGCTGCGAGCAAAAATGTGAAACTGCGTTACATCTCGCTGCATCTTACGCGTGTACGTAACTGCATTAATTGCGTCGTGGGCGTATAGCTTAGTTTTTATTATATTAATCAACCTTTTGGAGCAAATTGCTCGTTACCTGCCGTCGCGCGAACGAGTTTTCAATCTTAACATACTTCTTTCGAGACCGCACTCTTTCAGGAAACACACGCGAGAGCTGGCAAATGAGTGTATGTCGCGAATGCTTTTACGTAACGGGGGGCACTACATACGCTTTTTTAAAGTTAAGTATGCACGCTCAATTCGTGCTATTCTATGTTGCGCGGAAATTTGCAATATATCGTTATTAGTCATACGATAGTGACACATTAATTTCATTTGCCAAGACTACATTTAGGATTACATTCGAAACAATTAAAAAATTCACGTTTTAATTAAAAAACTGTCATGGAAATATTTTATGATCTCTCTCTCTTTCTCTTCTTTACGTTAATATTGGCGATTACATCGAGATAGTTATTTCTGTTTATTGCAGGGTTTTTGGAATAAAAAAAACATCTTTTTTTCTGACAAGTTTTTTGTGTTAGAAATAATTTAAATTTATTCTTCCAAGATTGCTCACACAATTTGTAGAATTTATATCTTAATTTTAAGAAATATTTGGTCATTATTTATAGAAAGAACTTTGAATTCAAGATAAGAGACATATCTATGATATAGTAACATTTCTGATATGCAGCATCTTAATTTATGGTGCAGATAAATGCGTTGAGTAAACAAGTGATCATTTTTCACTGCTCCTATGGAGATTTCTTTAGAGTTACCACCGTACTATATTTGAGGACTTACGTACTGAGAACAGCTATTCGAGGCTAAGGTTGCGGAATTTTCTTCCCTTGTGTCGCCCGCTTTGCACGCGTGCCAAAAATTCCTGTCAGAGGTACGTCGAGTAATTTCGAGGGTAAAAGCGGATTCGGCAGCGGATGTAGGGGAGGCGCGGAGTCATCGCTTTACGTCCATATATTTTTAGCGTTGCGGCTGGTCAACATTCTCCTCTGCCTCCCTACGGTTGCCCCGACCATTATTCTCCTTCGTTTTCCTCACGGTTCACGTCCTCCCTTTAGCGCACCAACGGGTGCAGCTGTCGCGCGGAATTGCACCCGTTCGCGCACATTTTAATTGCGCACGTCATCGTGCTATTTCAAGGTAAACTCTCGCTCTTGCGATCCTGCCGCCGCGATAGCGCCGTATGATTAAATAGGCGAGCTCGAAGCACGTAACGCAACGTAACCCAGACGTCGTCTTTCCGCGGATTCATCGTGGATCTTTGTGTGTCAGACATGAAAGAAAATATTTTTTTTACTGTCAATGTGCAGTCTCATAACTCATTGTTCAATCTTTTCTACCGAAATATAAAATCAATTTATAATTTTTTGCTCATAACAACTTGTTGGATACTTATTAATACTTTTGTTCATAAAAACAATAAGAATATAATAGCATTATTTTTTTAATTATAAAGTTATAAGATATATTACTGCGTTATGGATAAAGATTGCAAAAAATTGTACGGAGGAAAACAATGATTTTATTTACGGTGTAATTTATCATTTACTTCGACACTTCACATCATTTACTTTTACTTCCATTATGCCGTTTATACTTCGCGTAATGGTCATTTGTTGCATAAATATGCATAAAAAAGAGAACAAGTACTGCTCGAGACTTATTAAAATTCATGTTCAATTTGTCCAACTGGTGCAGTTGCATAACATCGATATCGCTAAGTATACATATAAGCCGGTTATCCTTCGAAACGATCTCCTCACCGTGTCAATTCGGCCTTTCGCTTTCGTTTTCGCGGATGGAACAGCCGAAGAAAATCCCCGCCAATTTTATGTTTAATTAATGAGACAGTCTCGCGGCGCTTCTATTACGCATCCGTCCGCTTGTCACGATAAATATAGCGTGTGCGTGCATGCATGCTGCGACGCATCCCGCTGAAATGACGAGCCCTCGAGAAAGACGTTTATGAGTAATACTACGCTGCACCTAATTATTCGCAGATGCTTAGTTACGAGAGTAAGAGTACTTTGTTGCTCGAAAGAGAGAAACATTCCGCTTTGTTCTCGTAGTGATTCTTTAACGCAAGGACAGCCTTGGGGGGTGGTTTGGACGCACAATGCATATTTTGACCTATTCGGAGACTTTAAGAATGTACAAAATTGTGTACATAACATATTATGCCCGTAATAACAAAAATGTGCAAATTTTATATGAAACTATTATTTTGTTTATATAACATAATGAAAGAGAATGCTTGCTTGTGGTATCTGGCATTTATATTTATGAGATTCAGACAATCTGGTTTATTAACTTAATTGTAAAAGTGCGCTCAGGAATGTCTACGAAATGTCAAGGCGAAAGAAAAGCGTTGACGAAAAAAAGCATCCTACGTGTTCCTGTTCCCGATCGCGTGCTGCTTATGTAGGCGATGCTATTATCTGTCGTTTATCGGCAGCACGTCGATGATAATTAATGCGCGCCCGAATCGAGCCGTGTCATGTCAAACAGGATGTCTGACGCCGATATTATAATAATGTAGGACAATGGTTGAGAGATTCGTATCGTTGAGAGAGAGAATCATTTACTTTTACTTCCATTATGCCGTTTATACTTCGCGTAATGGTCATTTGTTGCATAAATATGCATAAAAAAGAGAACAAGTACTGCTCGAGACTTATTAAAATTCATGTTCAATTTGTCCAACTGGTGCAGTTGCATAACATCGATATCGCTAAGTATACATATAAGCCGGTTATCCTTCGAAACGATCTCCTCACCGTGTCAATTCGGCCTTTCGCTTTCGTTTTCGCGGATGGAACAGCCGAAGAAAATCCCCGCCAATTTTATGTTTAATTAATGAGACAGTCTCGCGGCGCTTCTATTACGCATCCGTCCGCTTGTCACGATAAATATAGCGTGTGCGTGCATGCATGCTGCGACGCATCCCGCTGAAATGACGAGCCCTCGAGAAAGACGTTTATGAGTAATACTACGCTGCACCTAATTATTCGCAGATGCTTAGTTACGAGAGTAAGAGTACTTTGTTGCTCGAAAGAGAGAAACATTCCGCTTTGTTCTCGTAGTGATTCTTTAACGCAAGGACAGCCTTGGGGGGTGGTTTGGACGCACAATGCATATTTTGACCTATTCGGAGACTTTAAGAATGTACAAAATTGTGTACATAACATATTATGCCCGTAATAACAAAAATGTGCAAATTTTATATGAAACTATTATTTTGTTTATATAACATAATGAAAGAGAATGCTTGCTTGTGGTATCTGGCATTTATATTTATGAGATTCAGACAATCTGGTTTATTAACTTAATTGTAAAAGTGCGCTCAGGAATGTCTACGAAATGTCAAGGCGAAAGAAAAGCGTTGACGAAAAAAAGCATCCTACGTGTTCCTGTTCCCGATCGCGTGCTGCTTATGTAGGCGATGCTATTATCTGTCGTTTATCGGCAGCACGTCGATGATAATTAATGCGCGCCCGAATCGAGCCGTGTCATGTCAAACAGGATGTCTGACGCCGATATTATAATAATGTAGGACAATGGTTGAGAGATTCGTATCGTTGAGAGAGAGAGAGAGAGAAAGAGAGAAGCGTTGAAGGCAGTGGATCATTTTATTCAAGAATAGACGACTTTGTCATGCATAAACACGATGACTAAAAAAGTGTAGATCAAGATTGAGATATAATAGTTCTAATCGATCATTTCCTGTATGATGTGCAAGGAAGAAATAGAATTAGAAGAGCAGATATTTAAATGCATTTTGAATTGAATTCACTTGAATTTTAAATGTCGATAAAGTAACCATTTTAATACTTTCTATCTATTTTAATATTTGCAAAGGGTTTTATTAACTTTACAAATATATATACATCATTTGAATATAAAATATGTATATTTGTGAACTGCTTATATGTATATAAGACAATTTGATGAGAAGTCGGTAGAGATATGATTGAAATTATCATATAAAATAATGTACATACACATATACACATTTCACTATAATTCCTCACTATAAACATGACATGGTTTATAGAAGACTGTAGGAGGAAAAGTTTGTAAATTCTATTAAGATAAAAGCGCTTAAAATGAAGCGGCATAATTTATCAACGGTCACTTACATTTGTATTTTTCCTGCTAAGACGATTTTAACCGTTCCTCCCGACTCATTCCGGTATTTTGCATAATAAAAATATATATTCTCTCTTCTGCTTTTATATACATATTACCATCGTGCCTACGTGGACGGTACGAATAACTCTCGACCGGTCCATCAATCATCTCGTTTCCTTACGTGCACGGGCCTTGCATTTCGTTGCACTATGCATTCTCTGTTATGCACTGCGGCTGCGTACCGTAATAAATGTATCCGCTGTAAGTACATGGCGCGTATTAGCGCGTAAGTCTGTGCTTATTTGCGTGACAAAGCGTGATATTCAGACGCCAGCGTGTTCGCAATATACTTTGCCGTTAGTTATTATTCGTGTCGCATGAACGGCATACGGGTCGGGCATGGCGACGGAGCCGGAGCTAAGGCCCCAATATCAGTACGGTATGCCGTAGACGTGCGCGAAGGCCTCTTGGAGGCCACGTGACTCGTTTTCAAATATACTGTTAAAACCTTGCCCCTATTAATGAAAAAAAATATATGTCGCGATAGGAAATAATGATGCTACTGGTGATGAGATCTTTTCCCTTTCGAAATCAGCATCTCTATGTGTTCACCATGATATGCACTATTTGACGTGTCACAATTTGATGCTTCGTTGAGAATTCATTGACCGATTCAAGTGAGCAAAAAAAAAAAAAAAAATTGTTTCGATTTTTTGTAGAAGTAAATGATTAATAAATGATTTAGTAAGAAGAAAGCGATTTGTTGATTTATTCGAAAATATTGTAGATTCATCTGAAGATGTGACTGCAGGCTAAATTGCATTAAGGTTAAAACGCTCACGCTCCAGAGAAAGCATAATTGGATACAAGAGTAACTGCTTCCTGATGACCGGGAGAGTTAATAGATTGAGCTCTGAAGCGAGTGGAAGTGAAACGGCTTTTAATGCATAATCCCGAATTATTCTTAAGTCCTCGCTTTACCCGCGGTTGCCGTCAATTCAACGCCGTCGTACCAACGGATGCAAAGTAATCGGTGTACTTGAACCTTATGCACTCTCGGCGGATGCTTTCAAGAGATTCCGGTATATGGAGCGGTGACTACTCGCCGCTAGGACACTCGCGGAATATCGTCTATTATCTAGGGGCTGGGAATTCTACATCGTGGAGTATGGGTGCGGTCAATGTGGGGGGCCTTTTTTGCTCGATGCTCGTTAAACCGAACTCAATCAGAGACGGATTACAGGCTGCTTCGCGTTAGACAATTAAGTCAGGGCGAGCGGATTGTATCCCACGCTCGCGCTACGTTCGCTTTTTTCCTTCTGCGCGAATCACCAGCGGATAAATCGCACAATAATGCAATTTGCGGGCTACACGGTCTGTCCGAGAGAGTCACCGCGTTCGTGATCAATTACATCAGAGACGCTTATGTAAACGTTGATACTCTCGTCTCACCTTCAGCAACGTAGTGTATAGCATAGCTTCTTTGGTATCGTGTTTGAGAATCCACAGAGACCGATTATATTCGATCCGCATCAAATTGGTTGAACAATCACAGATACTTTCGTCGATACTTGCAGTAATTGCAATGTTACTCGCGCTCCTAGATCGATAATTAAAGTAAAGTGCAAGATTATATAACTAATATCTCTGAATATGACAAAATCTCTTATCCAAGTATCGAGAGTTCTCTCTCTTTTTGAAATTCTAATAGTGCAAATATATATATATATATCATATTACATATGATATCAATTATTGAAAAATTATTATGAAATATCATGATAAATATACTTGTCATAGATTACATATTATAGTGATAGAAGACAATCCTTTATCAAAAGTAACTTTATTAAATTTTTTTTACACTATCCGTAATAACTGCATGCTATGTAATTGGAAAGCAGAGTATCGTGACATTATCTGTCAGCCGTGACACGGTGATTCGACTGACAGCATCGACGAGCAGAATTATCCATTTAACCATGACCGATGCGTCCGAGTATTTCGCGATACTCGCTAGAAATTGAATTAGTCCGTAGTCCCTGAAGAGACAAATCCAATCTCGTGACGCCCATTGAAGTGATTCAATCTGTCGACGAAGCGTTCGCGCGTGAAAATTTATTGTAAGTGATATAACTTTTTTATCATCGAATCTAACGTATGCAATGCTGTTCGCGGTATTATTAGCTCGTAATAACACACATGTATTTGATCGCAATACTATCTTATTCACCACAACTGAAGATAGGATCTTTAGTTTGCACAAGCTCTTAAATGCGCGTGAGTTAAGATATCGTTGCCTATTTTTTAAAGAAATGCTTAAATCTCAGATTACTATCGTGAATAAACGGACGTAGCATATCGCGAAATTCTCGACTGCAGAAGCGTAAGAATTTCAACATTAAATATTTCAACAATCGAGCTTCAAATTGAAATTATGTTTATTAATAATAAAATTTATTTCATGTATTAATAACTAAATTAATTAAAAAATACATTTTTGTAATAATTTTGTAATATCACTCTCTCTCTTTCTGTGAGATTTCTATATTCTTAGAAAATATGAGATCTTTACATCTTTTAATAGTAATTATTATATAAGATGTCAGAACAATTATATTATTATCAATAATTGTTCACTTGGAAACGTGCATGATAATCAGTTATTACTCAACGCAGGTTTGCATAAGAAAGACTCCGAATAATACTATGGATTTCATTACCACTAGGAGAGTGTTAAGGAATCTTGGCTGAGGAATTTATGGCCTCTGTATACGCGTCGCTGACGATGTGCGTAACATCGTCGAGTTATTAGAGCGCGCGTAGACCTCACAGTTCGAAACCTTTTAAGCCGAGAAAAATAAACGTTTTACGGTCTAAGAATAACTGAGCGATGCATAGGATGTGCAAGTCACGTGCAACCACGACTAACGCGTAGAATTGTCGTCTCGTAGTATCTTTTGTAGAGGAAGATCTTGGTAGAAGAGAGAAAATTAAGGTGGGACAATCGTTAAAAACGAGTTGCAAACGATAAAGCTAATATGATTTTGTCTATCTACAAAACATTTTATCAATTCGGCTAATAATTAATTTATGGAATAACGCTGTATCGAGAGGTTTGCAACAATCGTTATTAGTGTTGCCTCGCATTCTGTTAAATTTTTAAAATAATAATTAAAGCATATATTGTTTTTAATAACTCTCGCGCGATAAAAATGTGAGCGAATGTCAAAATGAAGACAAAGTGTACGGTATGCAATAATACCATACAGGTCAGTTTATACATCTCATTTTATAGAAAGCAATGTATTATGTAGTACGTTCAGACTACTTATTTTCCATTGAATAATGATTTTGAATCGTTGCCAGGTGTGGTCACGATTAATGGTCATACATGTCGATGAAACTCGAGCATACCAGAGAGCGATTTCCGTATTATATTTTGCCATCAATGCAGCGGTCCCTATAACGACATATGTTTCATGCTTTTACTCTTTAACTACTGTGGCCAACATTGAATTAAAAATGGAAAGGGAGAGGGTGCTTGTAGTGCAAACTACAAAGCGATAATTGTATACTTCATTCTCACACATATACTCTCTTATAATTACTCGAATTATATTTGATTGAATAGTTATTTTCGACTGCTTTCTCTCGTGATGCATTGGAATTCGATGATTCTCTATAAAGTATTATAAACCTTTATAAATTAAAATTTACGATATTATATTTCCATCAAACGTAATTAATCATCATGTGGTAATATAAAATAATTAAAAATAAAATAAAATCTTTAGAACATAAAATTAATAATATAATATAACGTAACTAATTTTTATCACGATAGAACTATATTGATATGATACAAAGAAGAAAATATTTCAAAGAACTTCATTATAATATAAAGTTAACTCCACAAGGTACGCCTATAAGCACATTATATAAGATTTACGGCTGTAATAATCTAAGAGGTGGTTTATACGAAAACTATTTACGGCCATTTATTCTGATCGCCTCTTAACGCCTGTTATGTGTATGTATGATCTATCGATTGCAGCAGCTCTCGCTTTTCATTCCGCGCGAGGATCATCTGGCAGCTGTAAACTTTCGCACTAAACACGGAACGCGCCGACAAGGTTTTTGATAGGCCAGTATTACTCCCCAAGCAATAAGAATGACAGATGCAAGAGTCTTTTATGCCTCATTGTGCCAATGCGGCATTGTGGTAATGTTTGTTTCGTTATGAATGCCAAACATTTTCCGGACCGTTAAAATAGCGTTTATTCTGTCGTGGAATGTAGGGTCTCGAATATACAAAACACTTGGTACAAGATTCAGTTCAAGTGAAGCAAACTGAAACATATACTTTAGGCGTCAATAAAACGTATGAATTTTATTCTAAAAGGGTATTGAAAGATGCTCAAAAATATTTTGTTGCAGTACTACAAAAATATTTAATTATCACAAATAGAATTATATCTAATATAGGTGAAAAAAGATGCGAATATGTAATATTCATTATGTTTTGAATCCATGAAATTAAATATTTATGGATTCTATGTACATTATGTATATTTGTTTTCATCTTTTTAATTTGACGTGCATTTTTCTCATAATATAAATACAAGTTTTACATAGATTTTAACACATTAAAGATTTTCTTGTAGGCAAATCGAAAGATTAAATCTCGATATTCGAAATTTTTCTTTCATTTCCGATTTCTTTTATGTTTTTATCTTTTTTTCAATATATTGTAAACAACAATCTGATATAAAAGTCAGGTTGAATATATTTACTTGGTACTTGTAATACATCTTTGCTTGTCATTTCGTTCCTGTCGTTTTGATGGTACTTTTCATAGTGTGATGACACGCAAATCAACCACGAAAGTCAAACATTCGAATGCAGTCTTGCGGTTCGTCCGGTCCAAAGTGCATGTAAGAAGCCCGTAAAGATGCACGACTGAAAAACGACACCCTGTGTGTATTACGCATAAATAATGTACGTCGTGGCTCACAGGTCGAGAATCGAGTGTATAACCACTGAGGGTGCGTTCTCCTCATCTTCTTCCCGTGTGTCCTGTCCGGTCATAAATCACTCTTTATATACGTTTCAGCGCGAGATCGTGCTCTCGTAAAATCATTCTTTCCTTCACGTGGTTATCTTCGACAAAAAAATGTGACCACGAGTGCGGTTGCAGCGCTAGACTTCTCACGATTCTCGTTGGTACCTTCAACTCTCAGTTCGTATAGCAGAATTTTATAAAAGATAACTGTGTAAATACTAAACACGCGGTTTATAAAATTAGACGACTGCGGTTTGTAAAATTAGAATTATGTATTTATATTATTATGCGTAAAATCATTATAATTCTAGCATATTTTAAATTTTTTTACTGTCATTATTTTCTCATTCTCTCTCTCTCTCTCTCTCTTTATGTACATATATATTTTTTTTTTTTGCATAATATGAATAAAATATTTAATTTTTATTAAGTTTTATTTTCAAGAGATTTTCTTATCATTATCATAATATAGTATCGGATTGTTTGTTATGATTTATATGAATATATAACAGGATTCAGCGCGATTATGTTTCACGAAATTTATTTCCAGATCGCATTACTCGGTTACGCGCGGAATGTATAGAATACATCGGTAACAAGATCATTTTGATTGTAGCAAAGGCACTGGATCTCGGACTTCTCGCGAACGATTTATATGCATAGTTCCTATTTGCATCTATATCGGCAATAAGGATCATGGCCAATTAATAAAATGAACAATAAAAATCACGGATGGAAATCGCAAAGCGCATAAAGTGAACTATAAATCGAATCGATCGATCATGCTTCGAGCCACCGACCTCGATTCCATTCGGATCGATCTCTTCTCACACTATATAGTTCTCGCGTGTCTTCCTGCCGATGAAAATGGCCTTCAGGAATTTCTATCCTATTGAAGTAATGATTTCTGAGAATGGAATATGATGCTGTAAAACACGTTCAGGAATAATCACGAATTGATTGCATCTTTATATCAATGAGATGTAATAAAAATTTATAACAAGTACATAAATTAATTTGAATAAAATTAAAATAATTATGAATGTAAATCGTTTTCTGCATTAGATCCTTTTAAAAGACTTTTAAAAAGCTTTTCCATAGGCAGGTTCTCAATCACTAAACGATGTTTTACTTTAACTACGAGTATTACAGTAATTTTACAGCGAATCACTTTGCGAAAACATAGGAAATCAAGCTCGCGGTTAAAATTACAACTTAGCGGCCACTCGCCTCCGGTAATTCTGTTGAGAGGCCACGAATAAAACATGAAAGCTTATTTACATGATTTCTCAGCCTAACGATTGCATCTTATGACGCATGTGTCGAGTTTCCTACCGAAGCTGGAAAAGATCACGTAATTTCTCGAACATGCCATATTTTCCGTAATGAAATTACAACTTGGTCAAAGTCTTATAGCTTTTGATCGTAAAAGATCTGTCGGGTACAGAAAGTAAAGTCTCGCGACGATTAAGGCAAGCGTTCTACGTTGACAGGAGAGACGGGCATGCATAGGGAGAGAGTTCACGTGACGACGAACGCAGACGAATAGTCGAGAGATACGACCTATGCCGCCGTGGAATGCGATATCTCAAGATACTTGGACTATTCGTGGCGATTATCGATTTCACGTGCGACCGGTACCAGTTTTCATCGCGAATACCTGCATTTCTGCAGCTAATCGCACGCTCAAAAAGGCAGGAAGAGAAGAAGTGAAAGTGGTCGATGGTGCGGGAAGGGCAGGAGGGAAAGTAATAAAAGTACTCTTGAACTTTGCAATAACACGGTTGGTGTCGAAACGATCGGACCGATGTCTTATATGCGTTGCTGCGTATTTATGATGAAATATTGATATGCACGTTTTTTTTTTTGGTTTTCTATAGAATGATTTAAGTAGAGGATGCATTCAACGGATTGCATCATATATTGCGCGATAATATATAGGTACATAATTACATCACACATATATACCCAAATAATATTGGTAACTAACATTTTTTATTGATATAAATCATTTTTATTTATTAATTAAAATAGAATGATAAATATCAAGAGAGGTAAAAAAGTAGATAAAAAAGTATAGTATGTAGATAAAGAAATAGTAAAAAATATTTTATATGTTATATGTATATAATACGTATTTAAAAAGAAAATTATTTATACATAGACGCTAATATAAACTATTATAAAATGATGTGACCATATGCAATAATGTACTTTCTCTGTCTTTAAGTGTCACACCTAGGTACGTACGTTGTGCCATATTTTATTACTTAATAAATTATACGATCGTAAGTGAAGTGATAGTTTGCCGTTTTGTATGAAACATGCTTTATACATCTCGGTTGCGCGTTTTTAATTTATTATTCAAAATAATGCCTTATTAACCTCGATGCTTTCTGCCTTTTTTCTCAAATTATGCAAATTAATGCATCGCGTATGCTCATTTATGTTAGAGTCTAGTTATACCGTTTTTCATTAATGGAAAAATGTCTGGACGCTTGTATTTGCATCAGTTACGTTATATTTCCTGTAACAATTTTCTCATGCAGCTAGAGAAATTTTTAACATCGTGTTGTTCATTGATCGTAACATGATGGAAGAAAGATAAATTTAATATCTCTCTCTAGGTCTACAAACACATAGTACCTGTGTGTGTGTGTGTGTATGTATGTATGGATGTGTGATTATTCTATTTACAATGCAAATTTTGCTATTTTTATAAGGAAAGTTTCGTTACAATTCATTAACATATAAAATTTCATGTATTCTTTTAGGTAATATAAAAAATTGTGGAAATAATTACATTAAGAAATTAACATAATTAACATGTTGTGTAGATGTAATTAAATCTTTTATGCTGAGCATCGCTATGTCTGCTTGTAATTTCATGAATATTCAATAATCTTCCGACTTCATCTCCTCTTCAGACTTGTTTATCTAACTTATCTACCCCGATCATAAATCGAATCAAATGGGACAAAGCGAAACGTTCGTGGACTCGCGAATAAGATGATGCATCTCTGACATGCATTTGCGCCGCAATGTCCCGCGTAACTCTATCTTTTCTGCAGTATGCAATAGGATTGCAGTAGGAGAAAGTATCGTGACAGGTAATTTGTTGCCGCTGAAACTGGCGTTGAATTCTCGTCGCCTTGGATACAAAGAACGGAATCTTCCCGGTTATCTATGTCGAAAACGACAAGTTGCATCCGAAATTTGTATCCGGAATTGAGTTACGCGGGAAGAGAAGTGGCATTAACATAACTTTCGAGACTCGAATAGCGTTTGCTATTCGAGTTCTAAGCGTACGGTAAGATCCTCGCGTGATTTATCGTAATGAAAGTTCCAGCCATAAATAGTTAATGCCGCAAGCGCGTAAATATATTATACCTGCAATTTATAAAATTCCAATTATATACTTTAAGAATTTTTGTTGTTGTTCGACCAAATAAGCTTTAAATTGCTGTTGTTTAAGTGCTTTCCAGCACATTTACGGGAAAGTGATTTTTCAATAATGACGATTTGACTATCATTATATTTGCAGCGCATGTACAGCATGGCATTTAGGAAATTATCACTTTTTTAATAATATAAATCCTGTTTTCTATTTTACCACTGAACTATTCTCATCTTTTTTTTATGATTATCGTTATAAAAACTGCTTGTTGAACGTTTGATTGCAACTGGCACAGCAGAATTTATTGATCATTTTATTTTTACATGTCATACATTTGTATCTTGCGGATGCGCAAAGAAAGTCATTGTTGATAATGCTTACTACTTTGTATTCTATTAAACATACCCGATTTGTCCGCATTTTGCTGCAACTTTTTTACATGACATTCCACATCGGTTGACAACCTGTTGCTGATGAGAAACCGATGTACGGTTTAGCCATATCAATAGGAAAGTTCCCGGCAATTGTTTGCGAGAAGAGAGCCAGTTGAATTAGGAAAACCGTTCGACAGTCAACTACTCGTCACATCCGCATCTTCGAATGGTGTCATCTTATCATTCGTTAAACGTTAAACAGTTAGAAATATATTGCAAATACCGGTTGAAAGAACCAGTATAAGTCGCGACTAAGAAGTATGCTTGACGTAAGAGCCAGCCCATGACTAGCGACAGTGAATGATTACTTTAACGGTTAATTAACGTTGCTTAATGGAGCACGTAAGGACTGATAGAGAGGAAGATTGAGAATCGCTTTGAAGTTTGATCGTACGACAACAATCGGACAATATTGCATCCATGTCTTACATCATTTTTATTTCTTATTGTACAAGATAATTAGGAATTATAACATCGAATAAGACCAGGAAAGGATAAGTCAATTTAAATCGACGTAGCCAATTCACTCGCGATTAGCATCGCAGATAGGGCATCGCATGATGCTATCGAAAAAAATTGCTTTATATAACTCATGCAGTAATATATTTTGTAGTTTATATTACACTTCAATTCAATACATTCAACCAAATGTTTCAAGCATTTGGAAAACTGCGAATTTTATGTCGAATAAATAATTTAATAATAAGCAATTTAAAATTTACTTAAATATATTTGGAATTATATTAGGATCTTTTGTGATCTTATACATGTATATAAATGATCATACCGTTGATCAAGCGCTTGTAACATTGCTTACAAACGAGCAGTTTGCAATAGAAACAAATAACTCGTGATGCGCTTGAATCATAAAATGGAATTCAATTTGTTAGCATACCATCGCTGCATAAAGTGTGACACATGTGGCCGATTATATCAGATCTTATAAGACCACTGTGATCAAACAAGGTGTGAATCATTGTACTAGAGTCCAGCTCTACCAGTTCATAGAGCTCATTCATAATTAATTATACCGCAGAATGTTATAAGTATAATATCTCGTGACACTTAGACTTTTACCATGCATTGCGCATTCTTCATTACCTCAGTTTTTTTTTCAGCTCGTCTTTCGCAAATCCGCGCGTTTGCTTATGTCCGTGTTATAATGAAATTCACAAAGGATATACCGAAAAATCATGCTCACTGGATGTAATTATTTCCAGCTGTCGATTGCGAATCGTTACGCGCGTCCAAGCTTACGAAAGATCGCGCATATCGTGGTCGAAGAATATTTTAATTAGGTATTTTCATGATGTTCGCATTTGAAGAGATATGTCACAGTTGAATATCCTTTCCGATACTGAGAATAACCTTTGCTTATAATAAGACTTTCCATCCTCGGTATATACGATATTCCGCGCGTTGCTATAATTAGAAAGTATAATCGGCACCGCGTGTTTAGAGGTGTAGAGCTATAGAGGTCTTTGCGCTCGCGAAGTTTCTTATATTTATTAACAATTTATTATGATAATCAACAATAATGTCAATTAATAAACGCGCGCGCACACATATCATACATATATACATATATACGGAGGTTCGCAAGCAATCTACGTATCGGCGAGATTGGTCACGTTTTAGCTAATCTGGTTTCACGCTCTAGCAATTATGCTCCGAGAGGCGCCTTTTCACATTCCATCGTAATAACAAACCACAAGCATGCTGTACTAAAGAATTTTCGTATTCAATTTCGCTATATAATTTCGTTATACAATATAATTGTCGTGTAAAATAATTTCAGTATAATACAAATTTTTGTCGATGAACAATAATCTCGATGTACATCAAGTTCAACATTTTTTATGATCGATGTATTTTGCATCGATTTGCATTTTCTTACGCAGTAACGCAGCAATTTATCATTAAATGCAATTATCGTAATCTTTCATGCTTAATTACACATGCAACTCTTATTTATATCTAAAAAATATACAATTACTTGAAAAAGTGTTATATAATTTAAACAATCACGTCAATCTTTTAAAATTTTATGGTCTTATCTTGCTTAATGGTCTTTTAAGTACATAAATATAGTGAAATAGGCATACTTTCACGATGATCTTGGATTTGCATCGGTCTAGATATACGTGTCACAACGAGGGCGCGATAATAAATTAACAAGTCATCGGCAAACTTTCATAATAATGCGGGTTGGTTTTCTCTCGTGTAGATAAACAATTAACAGGACCACGAGATACGCCAACTGTCTGGGAAGCGGAAATAGAATAGTGTCGTAGTACACTACAACACAATATGAATCTTTAAAGGACTTTGTTGCGAGATAATCGCCGCTGGATATGATGTGAAATTTAATAATCGCCCCTATACATGCGGACCCACAGTGCGTAAGAGAATCGCACGCCTATGAGGAGAGGATTATACCCTGTGTCGAAACGGTCGCTCTGATTAAACGATTCAAGAGGAAAGGGAGAGAGAGAGAGAGAAAGATGGCATCTCACGACCCTCGAGGCAATAATTTACGTGCAAACTTATAATCAGAAAAATGAATCAGCCGCAAATCGATCCGTTTCGATAGAAAGATTCGATATCCTGATTGAAAAGTACACGAACCATACGTGGAGATTATAAAAAAATAATGTCGATGATCGACACGCGAATAATGTTGATTTACAATTTTAATCGACGATCATTTTACAGAATCCAATTTGGAGCGATTTGTAATTATATTGTATCGCGATGATTGCTGCAATGAAATTAAATTTATATCTTAAACTTTGTTTTTAAATAACAATTTTCTTCCTGAAAATACTATCCTCATCATTACATGATGCGAGTAATATTAAAAGAATCAAATTATTTATATTACAGTAAAAAATTAAACAGATGTGTGTTAGTAAACGTACTATTATTAATAAATTTATTAATAAAATGTATTCCTATAAAATAATACGGTATCTATAAAATAATACGGTAAATTAATTCGAGAATATTATTTATACCAAACGAATCAATGCGTGTAAGTAATGTCGGCATGCTATTCAATACTTAAGGGTGCTACCAGCGTGAAAAAATATAATATCGCGCGTGTTATAAATTTTCTCACGGGTGTCATGCTTCAACAGGAGAAAAGTACCTCCGATAATTCGAGAATCTTGGGGGGATCAGCCACGTGCACGTAAATGAACGAATGCCATCGGGATGGATGAGGAGCACCCCGAACTGTATTAGTGATCGATAGGACAAATCGTAAAAAAGCAGACATAGCCGTTTCATGTAATTATATTCTCAAGGAAACAATTCGATTGACTGTAAATATTTATGAGATGTATATCGCGATTTATCGCTAAATTAATAAGTATATCTAGCTACACTTGAGAAATTAATATGCAATTGAAAATAATATTTTTAGAGAGGGACTTTCTTTAATATACATTTGTATATTGTATAAATTTATTCTTAATAATTCAATTGTCAAAAGTATAACGTTTTGAAAAATAATAAAAGAAATGTCTTACCTTATTTGTACGAATTTCACCGTATGTTATTTGAATACGAATTTTAAATAAAGTATTTAAATATATATATATGATAAACCGGTCCGTTAAATCGCATTTGCAATTTTTACACATTACAGCTTAGACTATCGCATAGAATGTAGTGAAATAATATTTTTAATAGTTTACGTCATTCTTCTCTGGATCATTTATATTTATATATTCGAATTCTACGTACTTGCCTTTGATTCACATCAGTATTATATATCTAAAGCAATTACATGCCACATACTTTCTACTTACGATATTAAAGTGTCTTAACGCTGCGGGACACGTGATATTTTATCAGGGTTACAATATGACGTGTATCTTGCATCGATCGAAGATTACGTGCGAAATACTTTCTTCTTCGTACAGAAGCCTCTTGCGCCTTTTCCTTAAGCGTCTATCCGATTTCATTTCGCGCGTCCTCGATCGCATATTAATGCGTCACTTATTTATATCTAATAAATAAACCAGCTGGTGAAATCTTTTTCAGTCATATTATGTATGATATCGACGTAATTTCCTATCGACGGTGATTCTCTCTCTCTCTCTCTCTCTCTCTCTTCGATCATGCCATTATATCTTGAGCGATCGTGGGATGAGATACGTCTTTCGTCACGGATACTCGATCGAGCAATCCGTGTTCCAGGATGTAGTCGAGCCGTGTCTAAGTGGATTTCACGCTCGCGCGAATGCGAGAGTACGTGTATCATCGCGTCGGGGATGCGATTCCGTGCGTGCACGCGGGGTTTTCCGTGTAAATGCGCGTGTTATCCGTCCCTCTACAAGCGTGTTGTAGACTTCTACAGGATGGTGACGGCCGCACGGTTCCCCTGGCTTATCGTGACATTATTTACCCCCATATGTCGATTTATGGCCCCTCCATTAGGAACGGGTCTGTTGGACGCCGCGGGAGCTCTGCAGTTCTGTGGTACCACAAGAGGAACACCGAGATATCATCTCATCGGGAGATGGGGAGACTCTTGTCCTTTATCGCGCCCTTCGTTATGAGTTGGTGGATGAAATATTCGGCTGACTTCCGTTATAGCCTATTGCTCGCAAAGTTCTAAATGAAATTCTAGATAGAACTTCAGACTCGGAGCTCTGAAAGTAAATAAGCGTCGCAAGAAAATACGAATTTACCGGGTTAATGTTTGTGCTCAGATTACATTCGAAATTACAAGTATACTTATTTATCACTGATTTTCTTTTCTTTCTTCATGTTACAGAGACACCTGGACAAAGGAAGCGACCTTGCTGAGGCGGCGAGCGCGAGTGGACTTCGCGAGCTCGCGAGATCCTTGAAGCAGCATTTACGAGGATTCGGCTCCCGCTTGGAAGATAGACGGGAGTATTTGGAGGATACGTCAAGATGCTGTCTCCTTCAGGATCGCGCCTACGAGTGGGCGCAGGAAGCTCGTCTAGCAAGCGAGAGGAGATCCCAGCAATTCCTGATGGCGAGGCCACCTCTGCCACCCGAACATTTCACCGAGATGATGGCTCTGGCGGAGAAGCTCGGTAACGAAGTCCTTTTGGAGCAATGTCGTATCGCGCGAAATAAGTGCGCGGAAGCCCTTGAGAATGCTAGGACTACGTCCGCTCCAGGAAGTCCCGCGAGAAGAAGGTCCTTCGCTGCTTCCGAGTCGACCTCCTGGGATGATACTTTAGCAAAAAGTGAGATTCTTTCTTCCTTAAGATCGTCGTAAAAAAATATATGTATAAATTGGAAATGCACATGTTCCAGGGACATCCTGGGATGATAGCGACAGCAGTGCTTCTTACGCTTGTCCGATGGAAAGCGTCGGATCAGCCGGCAGCGGTGGTCGACCGGTCCTGGACAACATCGCTGAACTTCGAGAGAGTGCTGAACAACTTTTGGATTGCTCGCCACCACGGACACCTCCGCGAAGCCCGGCTCCGAGAAGGCTGGTTAAGCCACCGGTGAATTCGCATCTTCACAGATCAGCCAGCATCGCGCCAGGAATGAAGGCAAAAAAGTATGATATTTACATATCACTATACATTTTTAATAGAATAAAATTGATTTATGTTTCTGTTGCTCACACGCATAAAAAATTAATATTAATAAAAACTACTAGTTAAGAGTATAATACAGATATCTCACATATTAATCGTAAAATAGAATGATAAAATTATTGAATTATTAAAATTAAAGCACGAAATATTCTATGCGTGACATTTCACTGCTATATCACTGAAATAGCACGATCCATTGTTCTTCTATATAATTTCCTTTATCATCGTATTCGTTATTATACGGTCGCAATGTCATTAATGAAGAATTTCACCTTGCAGAACAATACTACTCATAATGAGGGAGATGATACAGACTGAACGAGACTACGTGAAGTCACTCGAATACATAATAGAGGTAATTACCATGTGTACGTTATTAAAGTTTATTCAAGCGTGATTTTATTATTTATTATCGCGCATACTGAGGATAACACAATTAAATTTTCTTACGAAGAACTATATCCCGGAACTCGTGCGAGAGGACATCCCGCAGGCTCTTAGAGGACAGAGAAACGTAATCTTCGGGAATGTTGAGAAGATATACGAATTTCACAGTCAACACTTTCTACGCGAACTGGAGCAATGCGAGCAATCGCCTATGCTTGTGGGACAATGTTTTCTCAGACACGTAAGTATAACTATATATTAATCCTTGACAATTGTAGGATATCAAAAATATATAAATATATCTTTTAATATAGGAGAAAAAGTTTTATCTTTATGCCTTGTATAATAAAAATAAACCAAATTCGGATTCACTGATGGCGGAATACGGCACGAGCTTCTTCAAACAGAAACAACTAGAGTTGGGGGATAAAATGGACTTGGCTAGCTATTTATTGAAACCAGTCCAACGGATGGGAAAATATGCTTTGCTACTTCAGCAGCTAGTTAAAGCCGGCACAGATCTATCGGAACAATTGTCTGGCAAAGAAGAAAAGGAGGAGAAGGAGGATAGTATGAAGCCGATAGTCGAAGGTGAAGCGGATTTAAGGGCTGCCGAGCAAATGGTTCGATTTCAACTTCGACATGGAAACGATCTTTTGGCAATGGACTCGCTTCGCGATTGCGACGTACGTTACATTTTTTTATTATTAAGAAAATTAATAATAATTGTTTTAATAATTGAATCTCTCTCTCTCTCTCTCTCTCTTTTTCTTTCTCTCTTCCTCATACATATCTTGATATCTTTTTATAAATATTATAATATTTATAATATCCATGCATACATAAATTGTAACATTATTTCGTAGGTAAACGTAAAAGAACAAGGAAGATTATTGCGGCAAAACGAATTCTTAGTCTGGCAAGGAAAAGGCAAGAAGTGTCTGCGACAAGTCTTTTTGTTCGAAGATCTTATACTTTTCAGTAAAGCAAGAAGATTCCCTGACAGAAAGGTAATATTTTGTGAATGCCGCTTCATATTTAATTGTACGCACATTGTTTCTTCCTTATTTTATTAGATGTTACTTATATATGTATATATTTCTTTCAGAACCTTGATATTTACATCTATAAACATAGCATTAAAACGACGGACATTGGCTTGACTGCCGTTATCGCGGATTCGCCCACAAAATTCGAGATTTGGTTCCGCAAGAGAAAACCAGGCGATACGTATACGTTGCAATGCGCGAGTGAAGACATTAAGAAAGCCTGGACCGAGGAGCTTAGCAACCTTTTGTGGAAACAGGCGCTTAGAAACAGAGGTAATGCGCCATCTTTGCTTCGTCGATCTTAAAAAAGAAAAAATAGAATTGTGACAGTGAATTGCAATCATGTGATGTTTGACCTTTTTAGAAGTGCGCCTGGCAGAGATGTCGAGCATGGGCATTGGGAATAAGCCGTGTTTAGATATAAGGCCTAGCGCAGATCAGATTAACGATCGTTCTATTAGCGTAGCTCAACTCTCTAAGAGTAAGTATAGCAAAGTTGCGGGCTATCGAAAATATATTCATTTATGTCGATGATCTCAAAGATTGAGACAAAAATTTGAATTTTTCTCGCACAGCACCCAGATTTAGAAACTCTATAGCGGTGTCAATGGCGGAGGATTCCAGTCGCTGCAGCAGAAGGCCACATAGCGTAATTTCCGTTAGTTCGTCCTCGAGCAGTGGTGGAAGTAGCGGCCCTCCTACGACGCTTAATCTTGGATTAGATACGAGTCCACGACCGCATCATCGTAGCACTACACTGAACAGCCAGTGTAGCGTTGGTGAGTATTACGCTTTGACTGCAGTGATTGTTTAAGGAAATTTGACATCGATATCGATCTATAATGCTAATATCCATCCTATAGAAAGCGGTATTATCGCTGATATCTCAATTGTATCGGATGATGGGGGTGATAGCACCGAAAGAAGTCCTTGGAATTCAACCTTGGAGAGTCCTACGTCTTTACCTACGACCTCGACCCCTCTGCAATCGCCAACTAGCGGAACGGCGGCAACGATTACTCCCGTATCTTCGACAGACACGAATCTCACATCTTATGACCAAGACATGTCTATTAATCTATGAACCTCTCTCACTATACAGAGAATATCGCGAAAACGCGAATCTATAATTGATTCACTTGTAAGTTTGTGTTACGATTACAGAGATGTGACATCGTCGCGACATATTTAATTAAGTACTATGAGATAATATCGTCGCACGCATACTCTATCGAATCATCCATCGCATTCTTGTGAGCAACTTATAGTTTAATGCGACGTGATGGGCAAAATATAAACGTGCATGCAATCTGATAAGTCACTGCATTACGCTTAACACGTGTGCCCAGCTATGGAACTTGTAATCGTATTACATATAAATATAGATTCTCTTATCCTATAGCTACAGAAATGGTACCGAATTTTAACATTTAACTTTCAAGTGAATCTGTCTCTGTAAATTTATCTTTTGATACGCTTCGAAATTCACAGGTCTATGTGATCATATAGCTATTGAGCTATTACTTATGAAGACTACTCACTGATAACTGGTTTCTGAAGTAATAGCAACATGTATTTTCTTATTCCGTCTCATTAATTTTATCAACGTGCTCAAGACACGATGCTAGATAGATATGTTCTATCAAATGTACGATTATCGAGGTATGCTATATTGATTACAGCGGTGGAAAATTTTGTGGATCTTCCCCGATAACTTATGACAATTTTATACACTCTTATTTATATATATTATAGTTGATAAATATAATATTTTAACTCCACATTGTGTTCGCGCTTACTGTATTAAGGAAAATATATAATCTTAGTGATGCGCGAATCGTATAGTATAGAAGTTGGAGAAAATATATATTTTCCTTAATTATCATGCTATCTCAATGATGAATCTAACAAGTTTTGATTGTGGATTATATGTTCAGGAATGTGTGTCAAATCAATGCGCACATATACTAATTTGTAATATAATGTAATATCAAAGGTTTATACAATGTGTAGCCACAAGTAATATAATCAATAGTCTCTATATATTATTTTCAGATTATATATATAAAATATTATATATTCTTTTTATGTCAGTCATTTGTAAAATCTTCTATTATCCATCATAAATGTAAATCTAACTCTGGCCTGTATTCAAAAGCCAAATTTCTGTTAGAGAGTATATACTTTCTATTATGTTTAAAGAATAAAGTTATTTTAATATATGTGTGGATGTTTTGGAACAGCTTAGACTCAATTAAAGTGGTAAGCTTTGCCTTAAGACAATCCACACTCCATATTCCAATGTCTTTATTAATAAATCGATTAGTTCAACTATGCAGAATCGCTCGTGACTTATCTGCAATAATGGTTAACTGGAGATATATCCGCCTTGTAAGTATAATACATGTTATTGTTAAAAACAACTATATAACTTGCAATTTTAAGCAATTTTAGATGGAATTATATTCTACGAAGGAAAAAAATGAGATCAATTTTGTAAATCTTTATAATAATCATCTAATTCTTTTAATTTGAGTAAATGCGACATTCAAATAATAGCTGTTCGCCAATATGTGATTCTGCATTGTTACACTGCTTCCAAGTAAGTCGATTAATTAGCCATTCATATTGCCAAGGTCTGTCAAGGTATTATAAATATACCTTATAGATACTGACCAAACTGTTTATTTCATATCATTATTTTTTATGCGAAGACAAAAGTCTCAAGTATTTAGAAGTGTAGATGTAGATCATAGAGTGTTACAAAGAATTTTGGCCGATGCACCCTATTTTATTGTAAATTATATTTGATCGCAGTTTTATAATAATTTTCAATCAGAAGTAAATTAATTGCGTTTATACATGAATTTAAATTATGACATGAATATGCCATAAATCGGTGCACTTGGCTGAGCATCCCAATCTTCGAAAGTAAAACTAAGCAAAAGAAAGTAAACAATTTCTATTTTCCACAAATCTGTGAATGCATGTTTGGTGTTGCTTTTGAATGGAGGGATGTTGGAATAACAATAACAACATAGTACCTTATAAGAAAATATGCCCATAGTCATTTAAAATATTATACATGTTCTTAGATATTTATTAATATTTTTTTAAGTAAAACACTCTTTAGTCCTTAGAATTAAATATTTCCATTATGAATAAAATGTATATATTACATTTAATAACACCATTATTTCAGTATTGTACTGTTGTCTAACACCGATGTATTTTGTTACTTGCTAAATATACTGTATTGGGTGCCTTTTGTAGAGAATTCAAATCTTTTTAAAATATTATTATATCCCACATTTTCTTTATTATATACATATGTCTATCACCTATAATATATAATTATTTGCCCGAATATATTCGTACGTTTTGATCGATTATTACAAGTATATCACATATATACTACATATATTTAGTTCAGCTAGGTAAATTATTTTTCAGACTGAGATTGAAGAAATTACTTTACATATTTCCATATTTTATTTTTATAATAAAATAATAAATAAAAAATAAATATTGTTATAAAGCAAATACAAAAGAAAAAAATGTTATGCAAATGAAAGAATTACATTGTGCAATTTTTTTTATTTACTATTATTATAATTGCGATAGTAATAAGTCATTTAATGTAATGATTATCGATTACATCATTCAACAGGTGGGATTCCTTACGGAAGTGTAAGCGGCATGCTCGCGAAATATCCGGGATACGGACAGATTAACGCTCAGTTTCAAGCCAGACAATTGGATATTTTGAGTAGCACCCAGCGGCCGATAATTATCACGCCGAATCTCCAAGCTACACGACTGGTGGGAATTTCACCTCGCCCCGTACAAATCGACAATCTTCCGGGAGTTATCGTTCCCGGAATTGTCGGCACAATTAGTCAAATTGGCTATTAGTCCACCGGACTGTCCCGGAACAACCTCGCCATGCCATGAGACATATAGATAAATTAGATGATCGAGCTTCCGTCTTCTCGCCACGATATAGAATATAGAATACGATAGAAAATTTTATATTCTATAGAATTGCACGACATTTGCTCTTTTTATCGTGGAAATTTAACTTTTAAATGTGGAAAATCGAATTGATTTGAATTCGCTGATGGAGCATTTTATCTAAATAATGCAAAATGCTAAACTTACACTTTGTATTGTTTCGTGAAAAAAATTCCCCGGAATTATGAAAATCGCGCAAAAAGCATTTATAACGAACAAAATTTATGAAAACGCAAGTCGAAATCTTTTTACTTTCCAAACTATTTAATCTATAGTTTTGCCGAAAATTCCTCTTTTAAACCTGTAAATAAAAAATTATTTGTTTACTGCTTATCTGAGGTGTATCTATAAAATAGAGAAGCTTAATTCTCTTCATCCATTTTGAGGTAACGGAACTAACTACAATCTACAGACTATCTAAAATCCAAACCTACAATCAACTCACTACAAAACCGTTACCTCGTAATAAAATGAAATTCGTATCACTCACCACCCGATGCGCAGCAGCGGAGTTGACTGCATCGAAGCTTCGGAGATCTATAACAAACAAATACAATACATAATCAATAATCGAAATTATTACGACGCTCGCAATAATTATATAACTTGTAAAATTATTATTGTACCCTTTGATTTTATATTCCAAGCGTACGATAATAAACAGAAATGTATTTAAATAATTTTATAAATTTTGATTCAAAGCTATTAATTAATAAATAATAAATGCTCACCCCTGGGTTGCTCCGCTGCCTTTCCCCGATGCCTTTCCCAGACCTCCTCCTCCTCTCGGATTGTCTAGATGGTTAGCACTTTTTACATTAATCTGCAACACACAAATGAAATCCGATTTATAGCGTGTGTGCCTAAAATTATTAATATTTCCAAAAATTGTTATTATTGTACGCATTGAAAATTTTATTTTTGATACGCGCGCACACTATACAACAAATATATATAATTAAATAATTTTGTATTGTCTTTTATTGATACGACTCATAATTTTTTGATTTAATACAATTAATAAACAAATAATGAATTATCACCTCAGGATTGCTCTGATGACGCCCGATGCCTCTCCTAGACTGCGAGCATTTCATATGACGAGCCGACAACTCGGGAATTCAACGTTACATTCGAGCAAGGGTTAAGCCCAAATCTGAAGAAGATTGATTCGATCAAATGAGATCGACGAGAATGAGACTCGCTCGACTCTTGTCCGCGCATGTTCGCATCTCAGATTGATTTGAACTTGATTAGGTACAATTTCAGTTGAGACACCAGGGTGCTATACCACAGGCGATATCAAAAGGCAGGGCAGACGCTTCGAGAATGAAGATCCCCATTTATTAAGTGCCAACAATCTACAACTTAAAAAATGGGAGGTCAACCTCTCTAGCGAGCGAAAATCAGGCCTAATTAATCCAGTCAACTCTCAATGCGATACATATATTGCTGACGGTACAAGAGAAGGGACTCATTAGCGACGATTCCAAGACGATCGACCTTCCTCCAACCGATTCGGGTCGAACCATTTGTCGAAGCAGAGCGTGACCTCATTCAGCCGATACTTGAGCCTAAGCTCAAAACCGCACAATCCATGTACATACGTACATGAACACACGTACGCAGCCGACATCACCTCGTGCCGCGACACAAGAGGCATGAGAACGTTGCATAGGCAACGTGTCTCAATGAGACATCCCACTTAGTCGGCATCGGTGGTACGATATTCTCGTTGACAATTACAAAATTGGGATATTACGCGATAATGGAACAAATCTTCGACGCGCGATACTTTGCACGATATTCCCGCATTTTGACATGCGACACTTTGCGCGATGCACCCGCAGTTAAACGCACGGTTTGCACGATATTCTAATGTGTCTTAGATTTTTGAATTGCCGGAATCAATCTGTTCAATAGTTTATCGCACTAGTTTATCGAGTTCATTATGCTGTGCCAGACACGGATGACAATGCCTTCTCCCACGACGAGGACTTCTTCGGCGACGACGTCTTCATTAGTAGCGGCGCTTCATTAGTAATTAATTTTTTAGTATTAATAATATTTTTCCTTCCCCCCTAGTTAAAAACGTCTTTGATAAATATTAATTAAAATGAATATTAATAAAAACAAATTACAGTTAACTGAAGAGAAATTTTTTACGTTTCTTATTACGCGAGAACTCCATATATATTTGCTCTATCAATCTTCGTATGTCGTTAATCCACAATTTATTTACAATTAATGCGGCTTGTCGTGCTATTTTCTCCGAAATACGTGACAGTGTAATCGGTCAATCTTAGAAATAAAAAATAAATTATAATTTGACGCGTATAATTTGCACTATAGAAAATCTAACATATTACCGTAAATTCTTCTGCAAATTTTAAATCTACTTCTTTTTGTTTTTCTTTCAGTCGCGATAATATAACCGCAAAATATCGTTTGGCACATACATATTATATTACAATATATCGCTCTAACTAGTATAGAGCCAAATTATCAATCCATATGAATCGGATTACAAAAAATTAGAATGAAATGTATATATATAAAATTAAATTATTAGTGTTTATATAATTATTTAAAGAATTTATAATCACACACGCGATTAATGATCAATAGTATGTTTATAAAATAAATTAGTTTAAATCTACGTATTATAAAATGTTTTCTGTTTATATTAAAGTCAAATATTAATCTAATCTGTTGTAATCCATTCATCCATTTTGAGGTAACGGAACTAACTACAATCTACAGTCTATCTAAAATCCAAATCTACAATCAACTCACTACAAAACCGTTACCTCGTAATAAAATGTAATTCACTCACCACCCGATATGCAGCAGCGGAGTTGACTGCATCGAAGCTACGTTGATCTGTAACATGCAAATAGAATATAAATTGTAGTAGCGCCTAAAATAAGTAATATTTCAAAATATTATTGTTATACGCATTGAGTTTTATTTTTCATGCATACAATAATAAATAAAAACATAATCATATAATTTTGTTAAATTTTGGATTAACACATTTAACAAATTTTGATTTAATATAACCAATAAATTTTGATTGAATACACAATTACAATTTAATATATAAATATTATATTCTCACCCCAAAGTTGCTCCGCCGTCGCCCAATGCCTTTCCCAGACCTCCTCCTTCTCTTAGGTTGTCAGAGGCGTTGACAGAATTCTATGTTGATCTGTAATATGTTAATAAAATCCAAATTGTAGTAGCGCTTAAAATATTTCCAGATAATAAATATTAAATTTGATATTTGATACGTATATTTTAATATATAAATCAGAATATCAGAAGAATATTATAAATTGTTTGATTTTTGTTTCTAATGTATTTGTTATTTTTTAAATATATTTTATACATATATCTGTTAATTTTCACCAATCCATTACCTTGTAATTAATATAGAGAACAGTTTAAATCCTTATTGGTGCGATGTGCAGCTACTGAGTTATACAGCGTAATATACAGTGTTAATCTGTAAAATATACAAATTTATCTATTTAATCTAATTTAAAACAAGTGTCCAAATTACATCCCAAAATGTAATTACAGCGTGCATTAAAATTTTCCTTTTATTAAATTGTTTCAAATAATAATAATATACACATAAAAAATAATAAATTATTCACATTTTATGGTTATTTCGCCGTCGCTTGATGCCGCCCCGGGCCTTCTCCTTCCCCTCTCTTATTTCACCATTATCGCTCTTTCGTGATACTCTCTGGAAAAAAAAAAACAAATTAATTATAATTACGCGCACATTAATCATACCCGAATATAATTAATAAGCGGTACTTTTGCACAACATTTTAATGGCGGGTAACGCTACCCATTGTATTAATACACAATCAAAAATGATTAAAATATGATTCTAATACATGAAAATTATTGTAAGTATATGAGAGTATATCATGAGAAACAATGATTTCCATAAATAATTATCGTTATTCCTATTTACTCAAGTAAATGTAGCGCGCAAAATGTTTTCTTCGACAAAAAGCCGTTGTCGCGATACGTTTAATCGCTTAATCAAATTAAATAATTGCGCAAGTTAATACTCACTAACCAACACATACTTAACCATGTTTCACGAGGTATTTTTCGCGATCGCGTCTCGAAAATTAATGCGACGCCGCACCGCGCCGTTAACCTAATAGGATACTCTGCGATTAATTCTTAAACAAGCTTTCGATAAGGATAATACTAGACATAATATAAATTTGATTATAAATACATATAGAAGAATAGACTCGTTTCTAAACAAGTACTCGGAAGATGGATAGAATAAAAGTATATCCATAATAGCCGATTATCTTAACCGAAAAGACGCTTGACTTTTTGTTCTTATAATTCCCGTCTAATATGCCATAAAACTATTAAATATTCTCACAGTCTATTCAAGAAAACAATTCTATTTCATATAATCGTATCTATTTGGTTCGATTATCTCTTTGGCGATTTACCTGTGCGGATATTACTGAAGCTCGCAATTCTGCGTCTGTACCAAACGCCGTTTCCGCGGGAAAAGAGGAAGAAGCCGGACGTAACGTCTTGAAATCAGCGCCAATATTTTTCGCGATCGCGTCTCGGAAATTAATGCAACGGCCCATCGCGCCGTTGACTTAATAAGATATTCTATGATTAATTTCTAAGCAAGCTTTCCATAATGATAATACTAGACATAATGTAAATTCGATTATAAATACATGTAGAAGAATAGACTCGTCTCTAAACAAATACTCGGAAGACGGATAGAATAAAAGTATATCCATAATGGCCGATTATCTTAACCGAAAAGACGCTTGACTTTTTATTCTTATAATTCCCGTCTAATATGCCATAAAACTATTAAATATTATCACAGTCTATTCAAGAAAACAATTCTATTGCGTATAATCGTATTTATTTGGTTCGATTATCTTTCTGGCGACTTACCTGTGCGGATATTACCGAAGCTCGCAATTTCTCCGTCTGTACCAAGCGCCGTTTCCGCGGGGAAAAAGGAAGAAGCCGAACGTAACATCTTGAAATTAGCGCCGGTATTCCTTGTCCTGATTGGTCAAGCTTTAAAGTAGTAATTCGCGGATATAATATAATTCGCATTCTCGCGGAATCGAAATTTTTAAAATCAGCCAATCAAGTCGAAGAGTCGCACGAAATCTACCGAAAATTGCCGAGCAGTTCTCGAACATTTGGCGCGGGAATTAAAATCGTTTAAAGTCTTTATGCAAATGGCGTGATACGAAATATCCACAATTAATATTTTTCTTCATAGTAATGTGAAAATGAACATTTATTACGCATTCAAATTTTTAATACAATTTTCAGCTATTTCCTGTTGTCTTTAGTATGTATCATGATATGAAGAATGGAAAAACATCTCCCTTGTCACGGTTGTCGCAAATATTTTTAACAAGAAACAGCTCGAAAGTCATGATTCGCGAGGACCGTGCTCACCGAACCGTATACGAGAATCTGGATGTTTTGTTCGCAATAGCAAAGTTGAAGGATGTTTAATAAATAGGCTAAGCTAGTTTCTAACCTATTTATTTCGATATTCATACACATATGTAAATGAAAGCGAATCTTTCTATCCATGCTTCACTTTCATTTTAATAATCAGATGTAACAAAAGAATGCATTCTTATCGCATTTTTTCATCTTTTTTTATTTTTTATTTCTTAATTAAACATATTTGAATATTATTGATATTGTTTTGTATTATTTGTAGTTGCAGAGCGTGGAATATCTCATTATGATAATAACATGATAACATAAATTATTGTTCAATTTAATTTTATCACATAAATACTTCTCGACTAGAGTTCCGTATTCAACACTTTTTTCCGGAAAAAAAATAGAGAGGAAATGCAGATACAGTAAAAGATTGGATGCTTACAATTATGGTAACATCTTATTTTTGATAACGATTAAGTTATTCACTGCATGATATATACAACAAGCAGTTTGACAAATTATTTTAACTTTTATAGATTTATAGCTAAAGATTTAAAGAAAAAGATAAAATTATTGATACTTGATAATTTATTAATTATAATACTTGATAATTGTATTTGATAAATTATTATAATATTTCAAAATAGATTTATATACGATACTTTATGTTGTCATTTAGGAATGTTTATGCGATTCAAGAAGAATTTTAGCAAGGATCAAATATAAATATCATTGATATATCTGTGAAAACTATACAATAATATAGAGTAGGTATAATAGTACAACAGATTTTATTTTAAAGAAATTCTATGTGTTCTATATTTATATAAATAAGATTTATAAACAGAAATGTATTTAAAAACTATATTATTTATTGATGAAGATATGATTCATAATATATATGCAATCAAAGATTTCGCAAATTTTAAATTTGTTTGTTACATCTTAAAAGATGAAGATTATTAAAAGAAAATTTTAATAAATTTGGCATTAAAGTAAAACTAGTGCTAAATAAAAAATTAATTATGTGAGTTATTATACAATATTAATCTCTGTGTGCATTATGAAAACTGTAAAAATAGTCGTTCATTGAAAGTTCATAGAATACAAAAGCTTTCAAGAAGAAAAAAATATTTTTGAAGTAATATAAAAATATATGTTGAATAAAAGAATATAAATATGTATCTCAAATATTATAAATTTGAGATACTTCTCATTTGTTCATAAAATTGATAATTTATTGCAAGAGATTTCTCTGTAGAAATACAAAATACTCTATATAGTTATTTTATTTTATTAGAAAAATAACAAATGATAAATTGAATAATTTTTATTAATATTAATTATATATTTATTGATTTTAAAAATAATAATTTTTTATTTTGA
>NW_021848825.1:2497152-2511104 GCF_003651465.1 Formica exsecta | reverse complement strand
AAAAGTATATCCATAATGGCCGATTATCTTAACCGAAAAGACGCTTGACTTTTTATTCTTATAATTCCCGTCTAATATGCCATAAAACTATTAAATATTCTCACAGTCTATTCAAGAAAACAATTCTATTGCGTATAATCGTATTTATTTGGTTCGATTATCTTTCTGGCGACTTACCTGTGCGGATATTACCGAAGCTCGCAATTTCTCCGTCTGTACCAAGCGCCGTTTCCGCGGGAAAAGAGGAAGAAGCCGGACGTAACGTCTTGAAATTAGCGCCGGTATTCCTTGTCCTGATTGGTCAAGCTTTAAAGTAGTAATTCGCGAATATACCGAGCTGTCTCATTAGTGGATATATCGAAATTTTTAAAATCAGCCAATCAAGTCGAAGAAGTCGCACGAAATCTACCGAAAATCGCCGAGCAGTTCTCGAACATTTGGCGCGGGAATTAAAATCGTTTAAAGTCTTTATGCAAATGGCGTGATACGAAATATCCACAATTAATATTTTTCTTCATAGTAATGTGAAAATGAACATTTATTACGCATTCAAATTTTTAATACAATTTTCAGCTATTTCCTGTTGTCTTTAGTATGTATCATGATATGAAGAATGGAAAAACATCTCCCTTGTCACGGTTGTCGCAAATATTTTTAACAAGAAACAGCTCGAAAGTCATGATTCGCGAGGACCGTGCTCACCGAACCGTATACGAGAATCTGGATGTTTTGTTCGCAATAGCAAAGTTGAAGGATGTTTAATAAATAGGCTAAGCTAGTTTCTAACCTATTTATTTCGATATTCATACACATATGTAAATGAAAGCGAATCTTTCTATCCATGCTTCACTTTCATTTTAATAATCAGATCTAACAAAAGAATGCATTCTTATCGCATTTTTTCATCTTTTTTTATTTTTTATTTCTTAATTAAACATATTTGAATACTGTTGATATTGTTTTGTATTATTTGTAGTTGCAGAGCGTGGAATATCTCATTATGATAATAACATGATAACATAAATTATTGTTCAATTTAATTTTATCACATACATACTTCTCGACTAGAGTTCCGTATTCAACACTTTTTTCCGGAAAAAAAATAGAGAGGAAATGCAGATACAGTAAAAGATTGGATGCTTACAATTATGGTAACATCTTATTTTTGATAACGATTAAGTTATTCACTGCATGATATATACAACAAGCAGTTTGACAAACTATTTTAACTTTTATAGATTTATAGCTAAAGATTTAAAGAAAAATATAAAATTATTGATACTTGATAATTTATTAATTATAATACTTGATAATTGTATTTGATAAATTATTATAATATTTCAAAATAGATTTATATACGATACTTTATGTTGTCATTTAGGAATGTTTATGCGATTCAAGAAGAATTTTAGCAAGGATCAAATATAAATATCATTGATATATCTGTGAAAACTATACAATAATATAGAGTAGGTATAATAGTACAACAGATTTTATTTTAAAGAAATTCTATGTGTTCTATATTTATATAAATAAGATTTATAAACAGAAATGTATTTAAAAACTATATTATTTATTGATGAAGATATGATTCATAATATATATGCAATCAAAGATTTCGCAAATTTTAAATTTGTTTGTTACATCTTAAAAGATGAAGATTATTAAAAGAAAATTTTAATAAATTTGGCATTAAAGTAAAACTAGTGCTAAATAAAAAATTAATTATGTGAGTTATTATACAATATTAATCTCTGTGTGCATTATGAAAACTGTAAAAATAGTCGTTTATTGAAAGTTCATAGAATACAAAATCTATCAAGAAAAAAATATTTTTGAAGTAATATAAAAATATATGTTGAATAAAAGAATATAAATATGTATCTCAAATATTATAAATTTGAGATACTTTTCATTTGTTCATAAAATTGAGAATTTATTGCAAGAGATTTCTCTGTAGAAATACAAAATACTTTATACAGTTATTTTATTTTATTAGAAAAATAACAAATGATAAATTAAATAATTTTTATTAATATTAATTATATATTTATTGGTTTTAAAAATAATAATTTTTTATTTTGAGCTATCTTTGTGAATATTATAATATAATTATACCAATTTTTATTTTGATATAGAAATATCTTTATGTTTTCTTACGCTAACCAAAGATTCTTAACATAAATGCAGGTATCAATTTGAAAACTTGCAGAGTATATATCTTTAATAGTCTGAAGTAATTTACAAGGCACACAAAAGGCATACAAAAAAAGTCTTTGCTTTATAAAAGAGATGCTTATATCTTTAATCTAATTTTAATAATGGGTGTGTACATTTACTTAATTTCTATTAAAATATATTGCTAAATAGACCATACATATATCCTAACAAACATTTATAAATTAGTTAGCCAAGTGTAGGTTCAACAAGATTTGTAGACTAGTCAATATTTTTTAAATATATAAAATTATAAATTTAGTATATGTCAAAAGGGTTTAAAAATTTCTCTCAAAAAGAGTTCTTAAACTACATAGCTTTGTAAAGTTAAATATTATTTATGTACAAATAAAAAACATATTTACTAGAAATAAAAAAATGTGCAAATATCTTTTAGCGATTTAAAATTATACGACAGTGCACTTTTTTTTATGTTTAAGATTGATCATATCACGTGTCGACAAAGTTACGTTCTGTCACAAATGTTTTTTATTTTCTTTTAAATTATCAGGACAAGAGACAGATTTCCTAACATTATTAAGATTAACTGCTGACGCATTTGCACAGATTTCTAGTTTTTGTGATTTCATCTGTTTCTTTTTTAATAATGATCCGCCTGTAAAACCTAAAGAGAAATATGTTCACTATTTTTATCTGTTTTTTGTCTTATGTAATTTCAAAAAATTAAAATTTAATATCCCATTAATGTTTTATAAATCTACATAATACTAACCTAAAATTCCACAACTTACAGCAGCAAAACCACCAATTTTCATTCCCGCTAATAAACCTATTGGTCCTCCGATACATGTGCCTATCATAGCACCTGCTATAGGGTACGCAGCGACTTTATATTTAGAGGCTACCTCTAGATATCTTGTACCTTCATCCACATTTATTTGAGCTTCTTCAATATTTTCTTCCATATTGTCTACCATTTCTTTTTGATGCTGTTTGTAAAAAAATTCGCATATATTTTATGGTAATAAAACATGTATATATAAGATGTTTTTTTTCTGTCTTTAAAAGTTAAAATAAGGAAAAATTTGAGAGCTATTTTCTTAAATTATGTTTTTAAGTTATATTCTGTAATCCAAATTGAAATTATATTCTTACATGTACAATTTTATTAAATTCAGCAAAGAGCTCATGTAATTGTTGTATTTCCTCTTGTAAACAATTCCAAGCATGTAGACATGTTTGCTGATGTTGTAAATCTTCTCGTTCTATTTGCAATTGTATATCATTATCATTGAATGGAGATTCTATCTCTTGATTTTCATTCTTTGATGATGTGGGTGGCAATTTTGATACATCTAATTCCATATCTGCAATTGATATTTATATTTATATTAATTCTTCGATTTTTATACTAATCAAAATTAAGAGAGAATATTATACATTGTATTATGTTTCTTACCTAAATATTCCTGAATTGCGCACATAATACTAGTCCGTGCATGTGTTGTCAGTTTATCAAATTTATCAATGTCAACATCAAGAACTTGTGCTCTGAGAGTTTCCATTTGATACAATAACTCTTTCAATTGCTTAATAATACGGGAGACATTTACATGTTCTTTCCGTATCCGTTCCCAATCATGTTGGTTTTGATACTGCAGAGATATAACTTGCTTATATACACATATACATGAAAAATGTTTTAAATGCAAAAAAATAAATAAAAATTTTATATATATGCTTACTTTTTTAATATTGTTCTTGTGCCGTTTTAATAAATCTACATGGTGTGGAATAGCAACGTTGAAGTTATTAATTTGAATCTCCAAACGTCTTATGGGCTGCTTGATTGTAATATTCTCTGATAAGGCTGACATGATTGTTGCTCGTTTATAATCCTACGTAATTTATATTTTTATGATAAGGAGTTTTCTCTTATTGTTAGTCTCAAAATTCACTCTTTATGTATGTATTTAAGTGTCACATAATCCTCCTTATTCTTATTACAAAAGTTTTTCACGATAAATGAAACTAACTAATAATGAAATATGATAGTTCGTAATGGCGTTTTATTACTTCACTAAATTTACACATATTCTGTTTCTGTCCCGCAGATCAGCTGTTATCGAATATAAATACGTGCTATAAACACGTCTGCAAAAAGAAATGTAATGCTATTGCCATCTATAGTAGGGTGATAGTAGCAAAGAGAAATCTTTTTAAAATATTCCAATAAAATAATATTAATATCTATAATATGCTAAAATAGAAATAGATGATACGTGCACAGCTTTTTAATAAAATGTATGATTAAATCCGTATTAATCCATACTTAGAAAGTATTTCTGATCCACAATTTACAGATATAATATGACACACTTAAACAGTGACTTTACCGGCAGTAAAGAGAAATAAACTACGTAATTCTCAGTTTTAAAACAGATGTAGATAGCTGTATTAAATGAGACTAATTGCTAAGCATCTCACGAAAAACACTACTTTCAGGCTTTTTTCATATTACAAGCTTTAATATATTATTTTAAGATAATTGATAATGTGTATATATCTATATATGTATATATATCAAGCTCAGCACGTCTTTTTAAACTTTTCTCTTATTTTTTTTATTATATAATTTTTTATCTAACAAAACAACAAATTGAACAAACTTTTTGATTAGTCTAATATTTTAATTAATTCTTCATATTTTTGTTGTATAGATTACATAATATTATATTGCCAAAAAATATCATTTATTTATTAAATATATATTTTAGCTTTGTGTTAATACTACATTAATATTATTAACATTATATTAATATCGTTATTTATATATAGAATATAAATAAAAGATACTGCATTGCAAAAGATGTCGAAGTAATGAAGTAAATGCGCTCCGCATATTTTATGTTCATTACTCGTTAAATTATATCATTTGTGTAAATAAATGCCAAATAAAATATTAAATAGCATGACACAATTCCAAAGATACGCTGTAATAATAAGAAATCTCTTTCTTTAAAATCAGCGAGTTGCGCGGGTGTGTTGCAAAATATTGCGCATGCGCGGTCGTCGCGTGCGCGGCCGTTGCCGCTATTTATTATATTTCGCGTGCGTATTGTGCAAACAATTTCCGCGGTTTTTGCATTAAAAAAGAAATTTCGCGTAATGTGTATAAATCTCGGGAGTGCCGAATAAAGTGTCGTGCGATTGTCTTACTAGTGTATTAATCAATGTATGCGATGAGTGTTACAGATATTAATAAGTAAATCGTCGTTTATGCGTATTATAATTCGCAGTGTCGTTCGTAACCCTGTTTGATGTTTCATAACCGCCAAAATCATTGTCGCATGCATTACATAATTCTTTATGGATCGGATAAATTAAGGTATAATAATTGATATTTGATTTTTAATATTGCTTGACCGTGCAGGTTAATGAAAGTTGCGTAATTAATTCTTAATTTAAATCCAAAATATATTAGTCTGTGAGATGAGTTTCTTACGCAACAAACATTTTACTGATATACATATAATTTATATTTAATGTTTTTAAATTGTAATAGTACAGTTTTAAGCTGAAAAAGAATCGCTAAGAAAAAAATTCTTGCCACGATATTTAGATTACAATGCATTCCTTTATTTTATCATGTTCAAGTTTGTGTCATGATTCTAAGTTGAGATTATTTTTAATGTGCAGATTTTCTATTTAGATATTTAAAACACCTTGAAATGTCTTAAAATACAATTTTTCTAAAATTTTAGGTATCACTATACATAATTTATCCGCGATATAAAATCAGGAAAAAAGAGCCGCGAAAAATATATAAATTTCGCAAAAGCAATCCATATGTCGCAATTTATCACGGTATTACTTCTAGTACTTAATTTATTTTTGCAAAATGAAGATTTGACGTAAACAGCACTCGAGAATATTCTTTTATTTCGTATTTGACGGAAGTTATAGGCAGTAATTGGAGAATTTATGTATGTATTAAGAGATGATCAATTATGCGTCATCCCGCAATTCGAATGATCGTGCGTTCGTGAGATCTCGATGAGTTTTACAAGGGTCGCCGCGAATGTACAATTTGGTATAAAGCCGGTGAGGCTTTTGGTAATGAAAAACCGATTGCGACCAAATAGGCTCCGGGCTGCTGGTGACGTGTAATCGAGTCTTCTCTTCTGTCGCTTCGCCACCCACTCCCAGCCCCTTTGTCTCCCTCCCCCCCCCCTTTCATCCATCTCATCCTTCCTCTATCCCTTGATTTCCCCGTTCCCTGTGCTTCTTCCTCTTCCTGTGATTCCTCCGGCTTCCATTAGTCGCTATACGTCGTCTGTACACAGAGATCCGTTTTGTCCTGCTTTTGCGTGACCTTTTATTTCAAACAACCGCATTCAAATTACCGCTATCTGGATACTCAATCTTTTGACGTTTTGCCACTGGACATTTAGAAACGCTTTTAATATTGTCCATTTCACCTGTCATTCCCTGTTACTTCTAAGAAATGACTGAAAAATAATTTATCTTGTTTAAATTAATCTTGAATTTAATTATCACTTGTCTCTTTTACGCAATGTTATTCTGTATATTGAGAAATATTATACAAGTCTACCTTAAGAATTTTTAAGTTTTTAATTTTTAAGATTAATTATACACACACGCACACGGGCGTAATATATACATCGCTGAATTATTTAAGATTCTTTAATTATTTCTATTAATAGTATTTAAAAAAGTATTGATTTATTATGTTGTTTTGCTCATCAATCACATTGAGTATAAAAGACTGTATTAAAATTCAATCAGATATTAATTTTGCATAAAGAAGAAATTAAATCGTGAGAAATTAAATTGCCGGATATGTATTTATTCAATTTACTATTCACACTGATTGTGAGTTGATTTGCGTATTTGGAATATGCAGTTAATTATATCTGACATCCATGCTAAAGCAATGATCGCGCTTTGTGTCCTCTCGTTCGTTAATTAGGAAATCCAAATTCGGAGTCTCTGAGGCGGAAGTTAGATATAAATTCGGAAGTAGCATTATCTCGTAACAAAGTCACGTGCCTAGCATTTGAATGTCAGTTACGAATGGTTAGAAACTGTTTCCGTTTATATATTATTTGTTTTTCTGATATCATATATCTATAACATTATAAAATATTCGTAAAATAAAGCTATCATATTTTCATTATTAGCAAAATACATAATAATGTTTACAACAACTTAAAAATAAATACAATTCGAAACTTTTCATAATTAAAATATATTTCAATAACATAAATATGATATAATAACATAAATTTTAATTAATGTGATGTGTTATTCTATTTTTATGGATTTTGAAATGTAGTGTAGTATATGTATTTTAAGAAATCTATTGCCAAAAATTGGTAAAAGCATTTATACAAAACGTACTACATCTGTTCAATGCAAGCTTATACTCTTCACTACCTTGGAATCCTTTCTTAGTTAGGAATCTGCACCGATCTGATTGCAGATCAACACATTGCATTCTAATGAATAGTGCTTTCTTTTTCATGTGTACACAAAGGCGTTGGCACTCTTTTATATTTTTTGCGATTTTAATCTTCCTTATTCTCTTTATTACTAATTATTTTACTGACAAATTGACGATACTGTTTTCAAATTATAAAAAAATCATAATTTTGATTTATAATGATTTTTTATATCCTTTATTCACTTGCGATCGTAGGTATATATTACAGATATGTTAAATACATAGAGGTAAGTGAATACATGGTGGTAAATAGAATGTGCATCAAATGTGTACATAATTATACGCATTATATGACTAACACACGGCATCTTATAATATGATTTATACGGAAAGAGAGATTATTATTTAGTAATATTAATCATTGTATAATAATAACAGTAATAGATATTGAAAAGCGTATACTTTGCAATTATTTCGTACTACCAGCAACAGTTTCACGAATAATTTAGTACAGCTACATGGAGGAGACGGGCGGGTTGAGGCGCTAATGATGCGACATCCGAATAGAGAGTAATAGCTTGTCCGAATTAATTCTCTCCGCTGTGCTTTTAGTAAAGTGAATTTTATTGCCGTCTTGCTGTCGAAATCGCCAAATTTTAGTTGTGTAACAGTGCCGTAGTTAAACATTGACCGTTCAACTAATCTTTGCAGCATATGTTCTGCACGGTAACGTTCCACCGGACACATTCGCACATTTATTCAAATATTTCTCAATATACGTGCTCATATAATTTTGTATCGTGTAATAATATGTCGATATTGCCGAATCAAATTCACATCCTGTTACATACGCACATCCTGTCACACGCATACACGTGTTACGAATTAATTAAATAAAAATTTTTTATACGATAAAACACTCCGCAAAATACAACCCTAGAACAAGTTCGATAATTTATCACGAATTATCAATGTTGAGAATGATATTCGATTTTTCGGCGTAAAAACTTGTAGCATTTTTCGCAACGATTTTACCATTTTGGTTCAAATGACAATGTTGTGAAATTTAACATAACAACACGACGTATATTGCCGTTTGTGACATTTGCACAAATTTTTCCATCTAAAATGAGTTTCGCCATTCATATCTGGAATTTGTCGAATAAAGCGTAGATGGTTTCACAGTTTATGAAATTTTTGATTGCAATGTTATCATATCGATTATTGGATTGCGAGCATCATCTGTGTTACACAGTATCTAGTATTTTTCAATACTCGGACTAATTTTATTATTTATTAATATCCGGACTAATTTTTTTATTGTTGCTTCGTTTATTATACTATCTGACTGTAAATGACGTTGTGGCAGAAACATCTTTCTTTTTTCGCAATCACCGACAGGTACGAATATTAACGAATGTTGTTGATGGCAGATTTCTCCTTGAAATAAAGCCTTCTGCATGACTTTTATGGATAAGGCGGTTTCAACCAATGTCGTTTGCGACGTAGAACTGATAAACGTCTATTGAATATAGGGATTGTGTTGGCAAAATGCATGCGAGTGTTATTGAAATATTGCTGCAAGAAGAAATATCGCGTGCGCATTCTTTCTAATATCTGTAAATCTTTCTAGTATTAAGCGTAATGGGACTACCGTGGTTTACAAACTGGCTTTTACTATGACTGATCGTAATTCACTATTTAATAAAATATTTTTTTATATCTGTTAATCGATTAATTATTTTATCCGGCAAAATATTTTATCCGAAAATACATGAGACCTGTTTTTAACAATTGACGTCGTCAATTTATCGCTTTATTGCATTTAATATACATTTAAAATGTTTGAGTGTCACAATTCAAGTTATTTTTTATCATGGGAATAATCGTGAGAAATACAATTTATATCTGAAAGGCCGAAATCAAGAACTCCGTTCAAATTCATAGGAATTATCAATATGATTTTACGCTTTACAATTAATTAAACAAATTAAATTACTATTAGGGTATTATGCATTCACTTTCCTGCTACTGACAGAAAAGAATGTAACTTGTCATATGCAGTATGTAACAAACAATAATTAATTAGAAATTGGAATATAAAATACATGAGATTTCTCTCTCTTTCAGTCTCTCTCTTTTGTTGATATTAAAAGTCATATATATATTCCTAAGAGAATACAATTTTACTAAAATAATTTTTAACAATTAAATTTTAATTCAGAAATTTTTTTTCTGATATTTTTGAAAACTCTAAATAATCACTTGAAAGAATTCTCTATTTTGTGTAATCTACAATTTTCACTTGCTAGCCTTTTTGAAATGTCTCAAGAACTCGAGAAAATTTCGGAAAACTAAGATTCTATTTATATACATATATATATATATATGTGCGCAAGTTTCATGTGTATTTGCCGGCGATATCTGTCAAAGAGAGAGAAAAAAAAATTTTTTTGCGTATGTGATTAAAAGGAATTTTTTTTTGCCGTTATGGAATTAAATTTTCTCTTACATATTTTATGTCGCACGCGCACAAGCAAATAGCGATGTAATAACTGTCAAAACATCGTTTTTGCGAAATTAAATCTAGCCGAACGAGCTATTGTTATGCATTTACTAGAAATCATTTACATGCATGTCACGTGCATGCTATGTAATAATCTTAAAAACATATATCAATAGTGATCTAAGAAAAAATTTTAACGCAATGCAATGCGATTTATTTGATCGCTAAATTTTTTTTATTGTCTTTTTCTGCTTACTATGTTTTTTAACATTTTTCTTATTGTTTTTTTTAAATGATTTTTTTTTTATGAATAAGCGCGAGACGAAGATCATTTAATATTGCGGAATCGTTTAATATTGATGACGCACGTGAAACGTGTCTTTCTTTCGCGCGATACAATTGATTTATGCGTCGATTTTATAACTTCCTACGGAGGCAACAGAAATTGAGCATGAAAAAAATAAAATGGCCATTTAAAAAAGTAGACAACGCGAGATTGATTCATGATGTAATCTATAAAAGATTCGTTATATGTAATAGGAGAGAGAGAGAGAATAAATCAACATTGTGGTGACACGCGGTGCTCGCTCAGTGTAAACAAATGTCGGGCGAAACATGCATCTGATATATATTCTAAAATACAGAAAAGTTTCTCTTAAATTATTTTTTCCTTTTTTCATTAATTGTATTAATAAAAATATTAATTAATATTTAAATATTAATTTAGATTTACAAAACATGTAAATAGTATTTCAAATAAAAATATTAAGATATCAGTTTAAATCACCAAGTATATTATTCTCGTTTTTCTAATAATCGCAATTTGCTTGTTCTGTCATATGAGCGATTAAAAAAAGCATTTATTTCGATGCTATCCATAGATTATTGAAGCGCTGCGACAGAGAGTAATATTCGCTTGCTGCAGAGAGCACTTAGCTAGGCCGATCGAGCGCTGTTTATCGTGCTTCAAAAACAAATCCGCAACAAAAATAGTCGATTCGAATAGCTACGTAAAACTGAAACGTGTGTATCGAGGAATTGTCCGTAACAATGGAAAATTCTCTTCTATGTCGCGTTGGATAATCGGGGTCCACGATCTATCGGATATGACGTACGTATCGCGAGATCATTGATGTTCAAGAATAGTAGATGAAAAATCGTATGATTTCCTGCGAGAGAAAAGATTAGGTTTTCAATATACTGAATATGATTCGCGTATTTATTAGAAACTGGCGCAATATGTGTCAATTTCGCGCGATATGTATAATAGTCTTTTTATTCTTTCAATAAAAGTAATTATATAGCAAAAGAGACAAAATAGGGCAGTTGCCGGGGTTTTGGAATCCTTCTCTTTTGTAAGTTTTTTATTTTTTAAGAGATATCTTGAGAAATGTTTTTTGAGAAATATGAACTCTCTCTCTCTCTCTCTCTCTCTCTCTCTCTCTCTCTATCATTCTGTTAAGCAAATATACTTAAATATTTTATTAATGTTTTATTTTAATTGTTAAACTTTCCCGATAAATAAATAAAAGAAATAATAATTATTTAAAACGTTGAATAATTAATATTTACATAGAATAATTAATACTTTATTGAGATAATACTTTATATAATTTAGAAATAATAATCTTTTTATTGCAATAATTATATTTTATGATAATATACATTTATTTTTTGTTTTATTGTTAATAGTAAATCGATGCAGCTATGAAGCACTCTCGAATTCTTCTCGAAATTCCTCTCTCGAATTTTCTATCATATACTCTATGCGAAATCGCTCTAGCTTATCAATGATAAGACAATTGTGTTGAGTAAATAACAGTATGCAGCTCGGAGTGCATGTTAACGAGAACGTGAATGTGGATAGGTGGTGTTGCTATAATGGTGTCTTGGAGATTCGATTATATGGTACTTGCATCTAGATATTGTAGCGGAGAGAGATAGCGACTGTACTCCAATGCCGAGATAGCATCCTTATTCGTTGAAACATTTATGTAAAGCATATTTTTACCCATTGATAACAAGAATAATCTTCAAGAATTTGATATTAAAATAGTTAAGAGCGAATAAATATATTTTTGTAATATATTTTCAATCTGTTCTTTTTGCTAATGACAGATGTAGTGTCTTCTTCTCCGATAAACAGTGTCTCGCCGAGATTGCTCCTTCGCGAATTCTGCATCTCTTAATCGGTCGGGAGGAAAGTAGCAAAAAGTTTTACCATTACGCAATATGAGGCGGGACTTTTCCATATATGTTAAGTGCCAGGTGGCGTCGCCGACCGTTTTGTCTACAGAGAAACACGACAAGTCGAGAAAATCCGAAGGAGAGTCTTACCCGATACTTGCAAGAGTTTCTTTCCGGGCGTCGAGCTTGCGCTGCTTCCTGCAAAAAGACGACGATGCGTAACGGAGGAAGAGGGTGCGAGAGACGGCAGCCCTGGTCGCGCGCGGCTTGTGAAATTATTTCCTCCGCGAACCGAGAAACTTTTATCCAATATCCATGGCAGCATCTGGCATCAAACGGCTCTGCGCGCGTGTCTCTATGGGGTTTCGGAAAATGTTCACGAAGTGAGAGAGAAGGGCGGAGAGAGAGTTGATGGTAAACTGCATACCCCATCGGCTTCTAATTGAATCTTAGGGTATCCACGCGGACTCTCTGGACTTTGGCACACGACGTAAAACCACTTCGCACTTCGGAGTAAGTTCGTAAATTATATTAACCGATCGATAATTATTATGGACACTTTTCTCAAGCTCGAAGGACTTAATTCAACGAAATATCGGGAGGGTAAAATGATTAGAGGATGTTTGATTATTCGGATGAAAATGATAGTAGATAGTCGTTGCGCAAATAAAATATTTAGATATATATTTGATCTAAACTTTTTATATATCTGTGTGATAAAATTGAATAATAAAATATTAATATTTAGAAATGTTAAATTTTCCATTTTTTATGTGCAAACAATTACAAAGATTACAAGTTATGAAAGTGTGACAAGTGGAAGCATTTTTTTCACGAAATATTATGTAGACACTATGTTTCATTAAAACGAGAAGAAAGAATAATTATTTTCAAATTTTATATCTTTTAGATCCGAATATATTCATCCGAAATAGTAGAAACAAAAATGAAGATGATCTTCTTTCCGTTACTGTGTGATGGAATATTTATTTTTTGTTTGATAATAGATTTTTCACTCTTTACATCCAGCAATATATATACCATATATATATGATCAATGTATATATCATATGTATATATGATATATATATATATATATATGTATGTATGTGTGTATGTGTCCGACCTAGTTCGGTTTGCGAAATTGTTGGCTCGTTCGTTCGCAGTATAGGACAGTCGATTTATCGTTTGATTAAAAAAAGTTAACCGAACTTTCTGATAGCTTTGATGCAACTGAATGGTCAATTTGTTTGATTTCCATTGTCAATATGCAGTTACTGTATCATATTTATTTCTATATATGTAATTCTCATGTTTCTAATATTTGCAATGTTGTACATGTTTTGCAATATGTTATTATGATTATTTTTATGAATTTTTTTTTTAAATGCGCCATCATATAACTTTATATATAATTTTAATTACAGAATTTTAAGAAAAAAAATTTTTGTGAAATTCTATTCATTGTTAAAAACAAAAATTTGCGTTGGTCGTTGTACATGATGCTTATAGTAATAATTTTGTTTATATCATGACGATTGTCTTTTCGCGACATTGAAATTTATCGTCAATTTTTACACAATGCGAGTCTTTTACAATGTAATATACTTGGAA
>NW_021848825.1:2476324-2494436 GCF_003651465.1 Formica exsecta | reverse complement strand
GAAAGAGTCGAGATAAATGCGGAAGCGAGCTCGCCGTAAAATCGGTCGAGAAATAAAAAGATCGTTTCTCGGCTCGTGGCCCAGATCGTTTCGCAATGGGGATTACCTACGGCACGTCATATAAAATGGCCGAAGCCATCCCTCAAGCGTATTTCTAACATACCATGGAATCACCCCTTTTCTCGAGAAACGAGAGAAAGATGGTGACTTCGGCTGCTTAACCCCAATCGCAGGCGACTATTTAGTAAACGATTATACATTCTAATAAAGATACCATGGACGATATTATTTAATTTAACGCACGTAGAACATTTACGAATTCACTCGATTGCATAAACACTATCAATTAATTAGAGAAATGGATAATAATTGTCGACGCTAGTCACGAATACCTTTTACGGCTATTATTCTCGTTAATTACGCAATTAGATTTTTATTGAGGCACGGGTCGTCGCGCTATATGTATATTTTATTGAAATCGAAGCAATTTAGTATCAAATTGCGATAATGTAATCAGTGGTATATTTACCCATAATGCTATGATAAAACAGTTATTAATGCAATTACTAATTAATATCTAGTAATGCTGGACATTGTATTCTATGCGATTGTTGAAGATATGTTTCCCTGATTAAAATACGTCCAATTAATTTAAAGGAAAATAAAAATATTTTTTAGAGGAAAACACAAGATTTTATTTAGCACTTGTATATATTACATAATTATTACATCTATTTAATAGATATAAAGAAATTAAACTTATATGTTTATAAATTAATGACTATGCAAGTAGCGCCTTAATGTGTTCACAAAAATTAAAATTTTTTCTTTATGAAGAGAGAATTTGAATTATTACTTATTTCAATTATTTCTTTCAAATTCTTTATTTGAATTATTTCATGCAATATAAATGTATTCGTTATTGTTTAAATTATGTTTACTAATTTGTATCTAGTGGTTCCTATAATTCATATTAATCCAATAAACAAGTCTGCCTTGAGTATCAAACGCGGTAACACTATAAGGTAGGATACACAAGGACGTAAACGCGAACTATTGCTTTCCAGATTAGGCTTAGATGCACGTTCACCTCCTTAGTGTCAAACTACCTAATCTAATGCAGCGGCGGTTTCCTTGGAGGATTCATGAAACTGAAGTTCACCTTGCTGCTGTGGTAATTATTGCCTGCGGCAATATAAAGCAAAGCAGGCGTATTGTTACGGTTATAGACTGCGCCTGTGCATATTAGCCGTGACGTATGACGGAAGTCGTGATACGGTGGCTGCTAAGTTTGAAAGCATTTCCCTGTTTTGTGCAATTTAATGTCATTAATGCATAGATGATATATGAGCCGCTCTCGTAAATCAACGATCACCGAAAACTTATCAACTTTTGAAACATTTAAATCAATCACATATATGAGAAGATTGCATAGATAAAATCAACATTATATTATGACATCAATTACTTTGTATCAAGCAAATGGCCTATAATAATTAATTTTATACACACACACACACATATATATAATGTGACATATATATACATGTTTAAGACTAATGTATTATAATCTGTTTTAGGTAAGAAGACTCACTTGCTATCTTAACTCATTGTCAGCTAGATTTATTTCAAAGCTGTAAAATGCATACTCAACGTATTTCTCATATCAGCCACAATCCAAGTATGCGATAAGTCCTCCACAATTTTCATCTTAATTTTTGGCAGACTATTTGCTATCACGCATTGCCATTGTAAGCCGCAAAGCATTAGACAAAACGAACAGCGTTTCATGATCTTATATTAGCAGGCTATACAACTCTAATCTCAAGTTGTTATAATTGTGATCTCGTATAATATTCAGCTATAAATAATTTTTCATTGTGGTTCTAATGCCTAATACATTTATATTTAATGCATAAATATTTATTATATATAATTGTTGCAATGCTTGATGTCTTTAATTTTTTTAATAACGATATAACAAAAAAATTGATGTAAAAATAAAAATAATAAATAAACAATTATAAATTTTCCAGAATAAATGGAAAATTAATTATTACGTAATTTCAGGAAATTTTTGAATATTTTTTAAAGTTTTAATGGTATAATCGTTTCTTTATTATTAAAGATTCAAGCAATGGAAATATAAATAATGCGAGACTTTAAATAATAAATAATAAGAATAATTAAAGAATTTTAAATAAAATTATTTTTATTAATTTGAGTCATTTATCATTGTTGATAAATCAATTTTTCGGATATCTTTGCATAACAGTTTATCTCTCTCCAGATATCACATAAGTCTGTAATTATATTTAGGAAATGATATATGTGATAGACTACTGTCTATTTATCTCGCGTATTGAATGATCGATATCGGTTTTAAACTTGTAATACTTTGTAATGCGCATATCAACGTTTACAAACGATGGGTGCGATGGATACTATTTGTAGCAAATTTATCGGGCAGTAATTCATAATTGCTCCGAGTAAAACGTTCGTAAAAAAAAATAATGCATTTTGTTCAAACAAATAATGCTTTGCATGCTTTATGAATACGAATTATTCTCTTGACTATAATACGGATGTTTAAAATTGTGAAGATAAAATCGTGCACATTATTTTATTGGAAACAGATTTATTGAAATATAACCAGCTTCTGATGTAATGTATATACGAAACACATTGTTTTTCATTTTTCTATTAAACTAGCAGGTTGTTAAGTATCTCTTACATTTTTATATAAATATATAAAAATAATTAATAGATTTTATATTCTGGCCAAAGAGTCTGTCATTAAAAAGATAATCTATATAATAAAAGATTTAGTTTTTTGACTGCATACATTTTTTACGTCAAAAATTTTACGTAAAATTATTACATTTGAAAGTATCTTACATGTGCGGGAAAAATAATGCAATTAGGGGACGTTATTGCATTGTATAATTTAAATTGCAATCGAAATTGGTTTTAAGAATATTTCATCCCGGAATCCACATTGTCGATCCATCAATGCTTAACGCAAACATTCAATATTTTCCGCAAATGCCGGCGGTAAAGTTAACGCATCCTTCCATCAAGCGATACGATAAGCGTGGCGTAAGTGTTCTCTGTAGAAGCTTCGAAATTAATTCCAGGGAAGAACCCCTTCGTCGTTGCTTACCCTTACCCCGCTCACCTCATAGTCTTCTGCAAACATACGAGGGCGATCTGACGGATATAACCCGGGTTAAACTAGCCTAACCGAACGCAAAGCATTGTCCCTTTGCAAGGTGCAGCCTACCGTCTATCTGAAGCTGCCACGAACCACTAGGAACGAGATATCAGCCGGGGAACAATTCCAATCAATTTGAGGCGGATGTATTCGTCCGACCCCCAATCCCTTCCATCCCCTCGCTCTGGTTGCTCGCGAACCGGCCGATATGATGAGAGTACATCCAAGGATCCCGCAAGAGATATGTATATACATACTGTATACATATAATCGATTACGAATCGCGATGCCATCGGAACAATCGGATTTGTCGTCGGTCGCACGGCCTCGTGGAAGATCCGTTAACCGTTTTGTTGACCGCAAAAGAGTATGGGAAATATAGAATATGTATAAACGACAATAGAGGGTTGGAAAACTGCCGGATTAAACTGAAGATTTTAGTAGGACTTTGAGTGTTTCTATATTTGAAGACTGTATTGAAAGAGATCTAGATATTTTCTACATAAGATTTTTTGTCATTTTATATTCATTTTCGGTCTAATACATTGCCATCTGGATATTTCGCTTAACGGAATTTAAAGCTTTCATTGTCAATATTGCCATTCAATGATATTATCTTGCACATTTGCAATGATTAATTAAATTATTTTAGTTTTGTAGTCGGTCACTAATTGACAGAAAACTTTGACGTTTCTCTCGCTCATTTTTTGTTCTATTAGTAGATTTATCTGGTATAGGCTAATTCTTTAATTAACAATTCTTGTATTATCAATCAGATTGCAAACTTTCTTCAATCTTTTTCTATTTATAAATCAAAGAAACGATAAAGTCATACGATAAAATAAAGTTCATGTATAGCTACCATATTTGATAGGAAAGATCTCGGTGTGCAATCAATGGGCCAGTATTATTCGAGTTATTTGCCCGCTTCGGCGTCAGCAAACGAGGCGCCTGTCATCGAGAGAGGATATTTGCAGAGGAAACAATATGCGCATGCACGCTCGTAAATCACGACGCTTAACATCCATCCAGTTGATACCATTAAAGTAGCCGCGACATATAGACAGACGATAAAATATTTACGTCCTCCATCGCAAAGCCGCTGCGCTTATCGCGGGGAGCTTTGAATTGACTCCGAAATTGGCGTTTGATCCATCAAAATCCGAAAAGTTAGTGTCGTTCGCGAGTCATTACGTGCGTATTCCCGTTTCTTGATGGGTTTCCGCCAACTAACGTACACACATACATTGGCGGAACGTTCACACCAGTGCAATGCGCGCGTTAAAGTTTTCATGCTCCAATGGCTTTTTCCGAGGCCGCGAAACCTTGTATACGATTCGGTTGTATGCCTTACAGTGTAGCATACCGTTGCGAAGGCGGTCTTTAATTCAAGGAAGCACGTGCCTGGCGTAAAGCTCGGTGACTATTATGTGAGGCTTGAGGCACAGGAACTAGCGAAGAGGGAAGGAAGGGATTGTGGGGTAGCACTTTGTACAGCGTAAAATTGTAGCGACCACGACGACGACGACGACGATGAGCGCGAAAACTGTGTCCTCGATCTCGATCCGATCGCACGACGGCATGACTTCGATTTTCGATACTCGGGGGTTTCTTTGTGCGCCGCGATGGAATGGGAGCGGACCGTGAATTTACAAATATACGAGTGGTAGTGAGTAAGAGGAAAGGATTACGGGTCAACCGGGAGCAGAGTCTCGGTGGCGGGAGAAATACCAGAAGAACGTTAGATATATAAGCCAAGAGAGGACTTAAATAATCAATCGTCTCCACGAAAGGCCGATAAGGTGAAAGCCTATAGGGCTGTTCTCCTCGGGCGAAGTGTTTGCGCATCCTTCGTTTCTGCCTTTCCTCCGCGCCTTCTTCGAGAGATCGTCCCTCTTCCTGCTCTTTAATACAACTCCCTTTCTCTATCTCGGCCCAATACTTTCCACTAGACGCGTTCTCTCGCCGCGTTCACATTCTACTTTAGAAGAAGCTGGGCGTACACAAAGAAAGCTTCGAAGTTGAGACCGAGAAGGTCGACTTACTTGGTTTATGAAAGTGACCCTACCATCTACTGTCCTTCGTCAATTCTACTCGATCGTCGATTTTAACCGACAGGATCTGGAAAAGATGAGGATCTAATAGCTTCTCAAAAAATGCGTTAATAGTTTTATCAAATTTTCTCAAAAAAATGCAGGCTTCGATAATCCATTTCTCGCCAAATGCTCGCACTTGTTTTTTTTTTCTTATATTAAACGGATAAAAATCTGTGTGCATTGAAAAATTTCGATATCCGTCTTTTATACGCTGATTGAGTAAAATTTTATTTTTATGTGCTATTATCATAATTATTAATATCGCAACATTGACGTCATGATTTATTTTTAAAGCATAAATAGATTTTTATGTGCTGCAATTTTTTCAATTTATATATACTTTATTAGGAAAAAAATTACTTATAAAAAAACTTTATTGAATTTAGTGATAAAAACATAAAAATTTATGTAAATAAAGATTTTTATTACTTAGTTGTGATATAAAATGCCAATCTTATCGAATATTATATAGCTTCGAACAAGTTCTTTTTCGAAAAATTCAAGATTAAGCCCTTAAGATCTGCTTAATGTCTGGTGAATACGGCACAATTGTTTCTACTCGCAATTAGCAATACCAGTAATAGATGCTGCAAGCTACTGAATGCTATTTGTGTTATGCGAGAATCGGACACGGTTCTAAACCGGCGATTAGAGATTTCAATTCGTACGCTGCGTTCGCGCACCGTTCGTTAAGAGCGGAATTAACGGGCGACGTAATCGCGAGGACGAGAGGCTCGTCCGGCAGGATAACGGAAAGGACAAGGATGCTGCGGGAGATTGGGTTAATTCTGCACAGCGCGTGGGTTAATTTGGAAAACGTGCTTCCCGGATTGTTGCTATGGAAATGAGAACGTTCGTCCTCACGTTCCCCTTATTCTCAGAGTACGACTTAATCTCAAAGAGAAAAAAAAGAAAGAAAGAGAGAAGCAGGTCGAGGCGGTGACGGAGAGGAAGTTATCACAGTCGCAGTAACCGTGCAAGGCATAGGGCGAGAGGGCAATAGCGAAGATCTTTGGGGAACGGAGAAAGAGGAACAAAAGGGTGGAGAAGGCCGAATGGAAAGGCAAGAAGTTTAGGAGAGGAAGCTGCTACTATCCGAACTGGATGATACAGAAGAGAGGAAGACGAGAGAAACGGGAGAATAACGTCACGTACACAGTGCTCTAAGAGCACGTTCTTCACCCGTTCCGGTCGCTCGAGTGTATTAATCCTACGCGAGAAAAAGAGAAAGGGGAGCCCTCTCTTGTACTTTTCACGCTCGAGACTCGCAGAGGAATGTAGCGCACAGACTCTCTTGATAACCTTCGACGCGATGTTACATTGCTGCGTCGGCGAATAAAGTAATGTTCCCCTCCTATATCTAACGCTCTCGTAACGTCATGTACTCTTCAATTACGCCAGTAGAATTTTTATTAGCGCGTTCGTGTCTATATTACGTAATGATACTACCGACACTACCAATGCCATTTTCTCGCACATCTTCTATCAAATCTTATATTGGAATATAATGACGTTTGTGTATTCTCGAGTATTTTCTTCACTAAGAGATAAAAAATGTGACCGTCAAATATATACATACATCAAGCCACAAATATAGTCTTTCTAATTTTAAATGTTCTATATAATTAGATATGCATTTTTCCAAAATTACTAGTGACACAAAAAATGATCTCTGTAAAATTGTAACGTATGATTAAATACCATATATTAAATATACATTTAAGGAATCAATCATTGATAATCTTTTCTTTATTTTTAAAATGTATGTGTGAGCGACTACTATTATTATATTAATGAATATATAAATTAGCTACGTTACTAAATGCATCTGAATTAATTTAAGAAAAAATTTTTACATCCAAGTAGTTTTTATTTGATTGATTTCCAAAAATATCGACATTCATTTCTGCATCTGATGTGTTTGATACCTTCAAAATACATCGTAATATCTAAAATTTACAATAACAAAGAATTAAATTTTACGCTCTTATTGCAAATTATCTGTACGCGTAAAAAAAAAGAAAGGAATTAGACAGAGATTTCTACAAAGTTGACGTAGCCGTGATAATCCTAGTTGTTACGAATATCTATGTGCAGTGCATCAACCGCTAAAAACCATGGTACCTGATGTTTGCACGCGGATCAGACTGGATTCGCGTATCGCGATGGCCGCACTTAAACAAAGTCTTATTTACGCGCGTGTACGATACGCCGTCATCTCGTGCGTGAGATACCACGAAAAGGGGTGCGTTTTCTCGCATAACTCTTACCGCTTAAAGTGACAAATAGCCATGCGACATCGTGCGTGCATGGACGACGATAAGACGGGTCGAAATTTAAAGGTAAACTCACAGCGTCATCTTAAATGTTCGCGTTGTCGTTATATGCTAAGACGCACGCAGTAAAATAAATTTATACGCCTAACTTTTAATAGAAGCCTCTCCTTCTAACGGCCAATTTGTATAATTAAGTCTGCTTGGCTAACGAGACGCGTAATTTTAAATGAAACAAAAATGTTTAATACTTGGAAAAATACTATCATTTTATCATTAATTTTTCATATACGGAATAAATATATTTTTGCAGAAGAGACATCTAATTTTTTGCAATATTTTATATTCTATTTTTACACGCATATATACAATTTATTCACTTATGTCATTATTTACGTCTATCCATCATACTGAACATTATATATCGATTCTACGATTGCGAGTAAAAAATCTAGGTTTTCCCTATATCTTTTACTTCTTTTTTTTTATCTACGCAGTCGATATCCCAGAGAAAGCTCCTAGAATTGAGAGTGACGTAAATGCGAGATAGCTTTTCTATCCCGTGACGGAGCTCATCGCCGATATTATTGCCTCTTGAAACGTCGCGGCACTGAATATCAGTACGCAATGGTAGAAAATACTTTTTGGTCCGGCAATAAAGCCAAGCGTTCGTCGATCAGAACGGATCATAAATGTACTAGAATCGTAGTAGTGACCGTTTCAAGCTCGATCGCAGGGACATCGTACACATACAAATACACACGCGTGTCTGTCAATGCGCGCACATGGCGAACGCTGAATTTTGATATCGCGTTTCGGTTATCTTTCCACGAATCATAATTGCCATGAATAAACAAAAAGAGAATCAAGATAAAACTTAACTGCTAATATATGTATAATATAATATTATGAGATCTTCGATAATCATTACGTGTAAATGCTAATAATTTGTTAGACGACAGGATTTAATGAGCCGCGCATACATACAGGCGGCTTTTCTCGACAAATCGCTTTATGTAAATATTTTTTTATTCAATTTCTGCTCCGTCATTAATATTCCATACGTCATTAGCATTTTTTTTTACACTGGTTTTAAACATCGATATGGACATCGCGCGACTGCGGATTGCAAAATGTATTATTTCACTTTGTCATATAACGGCCGAATGTTTAATCAAGATGTTAAAAAAACAGACGTGCAATTTAATTCATCACTAATACATCGCAAACCAACGGTAAAGTTTGCACAGCGCATTTTTACAATGCTTGACATTTGCTATGAAAACCGAACCGATGAGTTTATTAATAGATGATCAGTTTTCTACCGGTTTCTCTCGTTCTCTTTCTCTCTCTCTCTCTCTCTCAGATGCTTTCAATCTATTAGCAGCCACAGAGTTTATGCAGCGCTAATGCATTCTCGTCGTTTATATGCGTTCTATGCTATTAGCTAGCCATGCATCGCGTTAAAACATATTGAATAATCTGAACATGAATCACTTTCGCGCTCGTGTACGAATACGTGTCTTCAATTTCGCGTAATAATTCTGCTCCTTGCATTCAAATCACTTACGAATTACGCACTTAGCCGTGCGAGTAATCTGATTTGTTGTACTCCGGCTACAGCGAACTCTGCGAACAAGTACTCGTTATCCAATGCTGATGATCATAGATTACTGGTTGAGCACACTCGCGTCGATTTCAGTTTACGCGCGCGCTATCGAAAACCACTTTATATATCGCCATCTCTCTCTCTCTCTTTCTTTCTCCCTTTCTCTCGGTCTCCCTCTCTCTCGTCTAGTGCGTACACGCGCGCGAATACGTGGTCCGTCGACTGAGTTTGGAATTTCAACGCTCTCGTAACCTACTCTACAAATACTACAGAGCGACCCGTTGGAGGAGAGATAAAGCGATTGTTAGCTAGTGTACGCTAAATAATCGTGTTGCCTCGTACACGCCGATCAAACATCCAATCGGCGTCAAAGGTGTCGCGTCAAAAGTTGAACCCGATATTCGTTTAACGAATAAACAATCGTATCGCGCGAAGCGATCGAAAGCGAAACTCGATCGAATAATCAGCGGCGCGAAATCCGTCGGTTTCATCCGTCGACGATTAACGTGGACGCGAATTTTATCGCGCGCTTTTCTGCAACGGAATACGCGCGTTATAATTTTTTTTTTTTAAATCAATCGATCAGGTCCACCACCTTGCCACCTCATCCCAGAACCAATCAATTCACGCTCCAGAGCGGTTTTCTATTCTGAGCGATCCTTGATTAAGAATCATCTTCCCGTCATTAACTGCGTTTTTCCGGGAAACTGATGTAGCTTTTTTTCTATGGATGTGTAACTAGCTTGATAACACTTGACTAACAGAAAAATTCAGCCATTATTTAATAAATACTAAAATACTATAAGTGCACGCCATTTATTTTGTGTGTATGTGTGTATAATTATTTACACATATTAACTTTAGTTCCCCGTTTTTCCAAAATAAATTAAATATGAATTACACACATACTTAATATTTTAATTGCTAAATGCGTCGCTCAATTATAACAGGCTTTTATTGATATAAAGTAATGCACAATGCAGCGTCGAGATAACCAATCAGTATCGCAGAAAAGAGGTAACAATAATTGCGATCGATTTAACACACCTTTTTAAAAGTGCATATCTCAATGAGAGCTGCTCACGGCGTATTTTTAGAATATTATATGTGTGTGTGTGTTATATATAAAATATTAAAAAATGTGCCATTTAATTTTTATAAATAATAATAAATAAAAATGATTTAAAATATCCCGATATCTCTTGCAATATTGGAGCGTAAGAATATTAAGAATTTCTTTTATATCTCGTGGGTTGCTACCCAGAACTCTAAATAAAAAACCGGAATTGCGAAAAAATTTCGGACTTGAATCTTTACGGACAATAATTATTTTTTTAACATCATATAGAGTCAAATATATTTTGTCCACGATGCTATATCATTCGACTTTTCGACGATCTTTTTTTTTTTTTTTTTTTAGCTCACGTGCAAAAATATTGGCGCTTCGCTATGTTGCTTGCGCTGGCGATGACTTCCGGCGTAACGATAAATAAATTATCGATTCCCGATCGCGCAAAATTATATGAGGTAATCATTAATGGTCTTGCAATAGCACGTTGCTCGCAATCACGTTCGAGTTTCATTGTTTACGGAGCACAATCGTCCGGCGGCATTAATTAATGCGTCGACGGCATACACACACGATTAGCATTATTAATGCGGGATGGCTGTGCACGGTGAGCAATAAACGATTGTCTAGGTCGTAATGCAGGATTCTCGATTTGTGCAATACAAACTTTATTGTCGAGCATTATATCCGCGTTAATAAAATGGGGAGGTATAGTCGCGACGCCAGCGAAAATTTAGGGATTTACATAGAGTGCGCAAAAACTACTCGCGTTTCGCTCGGCCGGGAGTCAAAGCGCAGTCAAAGAAGGTTAATTAATCGAGCTGCTTTTTGCATACACACACACATACACACACATTTTGCCGCTTACAGTTATATATTCTGGGAAATCTATTCGCGGACACTGCATTAGAGCGAATATTCACGGGAGATAGCGGTCTGGCGCGGGTGTAATCTTTTTCCGCGTAACTCTAATGATAAAAAGAGTTTTAGGTGAGAATATATTTTATGTTAATATCGTATTATTAATAGCAGCGGCACCGGGTATAAATATGTAAACTATTATCTCACAGATGTGGGCGTACCAAAAATTAAAAAAGTTTTAGTCATGAATTTCTTTAATTTACAATATACTAAATTTGATAGATCACCTAACATTATTGCATCTCACGTGAGCGAAGAAAATTGCGGCATATGTGTTATACCTATATATGTACACTTGTCGATATCGCGAATCGTACGATATCGGCGAAATATTAATGTTCTTAGCAGTCTAAATCCCATCGATTAAGAAGCTCCGAGAAAAAGGTGGAATTTCCGACAATTAATAAATCAACGGATACTAATTATATCGCCGATGCTGAATTTTGCTCGTAGCGAAATCAAGGATTCCGGTCTTCTGGCGGAAAGGCTTCCATTCTTTTTCCTACGTCGAAGCCGTTTCAATAATCTCATTAATTTCCATTACGGATATTGCAATGCCTTTATGCTCGTATCGCTGCAACTCTTTCGCTCTCCGTTTCCTCTGGTAATCAACTCTTGTCGAATTAATCGTGGAAAAGATATCTCTTCTGTATCTTCCTTTTGCTTTTCTTTCGCTGTTTTTTCTCTTCCTTTATCATTGTGTCATTCATTATTGCTCTCTTTGTCTGCACTTTTTCACGTATTTCATTGCTCGCCGAATAAACGGATATATATACATATATATATATATATGTATACATATATATACATACATACATACACACAACAATGTTTTTAATTTAATTAATGCGCCTCCGCGTTTCATATCATTCCGTATGAGCCTGTTGCCCATCGTCACCGTACGTTATGAACGATTATTATGTGTCTCATAAAAAGATTAACGCCTGGAGCTTTTTCTGTCTTGCTTTTGCGTAACACGCTTCCCATATGCTGGCATCCTGCTTTGTATAATGAAAAACATTGAATCGTGGAGAAAAACGAATATTAGGGAGATTACAATAAACCATGAACCTATTAAAAAAATTTTTTTCCCGGATTTTTATTTTATAAAGAAATGATCAAGATATGTAAAAATTTAATAATCTGTTTTGACAAATGTGTAAAAATGTAAAATGTATTATTTATCTCTTTTTCTTCTATGTTATGCTTGAGTTATCAAACTCATCTTAATCTGGATGTAATAATAGTAATTATAAAGTAATTGATAATCTTATTTTTTCAAATTTTTTGCTCTCTCTTTCTCTCTCTTATAGAAAGTTACTAGATTTATTTTATAATTGTGCATTAATATATTATCAATTCCATATATTACATCCAGTAGCTGGTTGCTTATAGCGTGTTGATTATTATTTTAAAATAATAAATGTAAAACATTAAATTTTGACTTGCTGAAATCAATTGATATATATTAATTACAGTGTGATCGCAATAATTCACATACTAATTATCGACTTTTGACAACACACTTGACGATGCAATAAAGTTTAAAAAGCACGGTTAATAATACGTCTACGATATTCTTCGGCGTTTGTAGTGGTAGTTCATAAAAAAATGAAATTTCGCACATCACTCTGGTCCACTTTATTACTCATTTACATGCACGAGGGCGAAACGATGCAAGCGCTCGCGTGAGCGAGCGTACGGGCGCACTTATACGTATTCACGGAGGCGCAGTGGTTACTTGCAAAGGGGTTCCGATAGGAGAGTCGACCATCGGGGGTAACGGCAGTCATTTTTAACCCTTTATGCAGGAAGGGTCGAGATTAAAGGGCAGATTTGCCGCTCGATTTGCCGGGAGAGTCTCTATCGGCTACAACGAGAACGAGAAAGACCACTTTCAGTTTATCGGTGAACAAATTTCGAGCATCTCTCTCTTGACCATGAAATCAAAATCTAAAAAGGGAATACAATTGTTGCTTTGCTCGGTGTGTGTGTGTTATATATAAAATATTAAAAAATGTGCCATTTAATTTTTATAAATAATAATAAATAAAAATGATTTAAAATATCCCGATATCTCTTGCAATATTGGAGCGTAAGAATATTAAGAATTTCTTTTATATCTCGTGGGTTCTCTCTCTCTTATATATATACGTAAATCTGTAGCTTATTGTTAGTAGTCTGACAGAATAGTTGGATAAGCAATAAAAAGATTGCTAGCGGAACAGAGAGAGAGAGAGACAAAAGTGGATAGAAGATTCTTAGGGGAAAGATTTTGACTCAAGGAAACGGACTTTTTGCAATTGAATTGGCTTCGAACGGCCTCGTGCATATTAAGTTGACGTTATTTGAATGTCAAAAGTATCTTAGTTGGTGATTTTGGTTTCGGTTAGATATGCGCGATAAGAAGAGAAAAGAAGAGAAGCCAGGAAATATTCTGATATAATACTTCAAAGGTGAATGCAATTTTGAGAGATAGAGATTCCGCATCTATTGCTTGTCACAGAAGTTTAAACAATATTTGCTCGCAAAGCGTTCATTTGTATAACTTTAGAGAAAAATGAGAGCAAGAATAATATATTACAGTAAAAATAATATTACAGTAAAATTGCTAATGTTAAAAATAATTTGTTAATATTAAAAATTCTTTGTATCTTTAAATTAAAATGATACTGAATTTTTATTAGATAAAATTATCTATATCTTCATGCAGATACGAGAATCATGTCGTTTATGATAAGTTCTACGATTCGTTTAAACGACAGAGAAACCATTTCATAAATAGGTCAGGATAATTGAAAATATCGCGTGTGTCCTAGGCATCTTCATACGGTGAGGAATGTTCAATTCCGTACTACATGTCATTCCACGGTAGGGAATCAGCGCGAGCCACTTCGGAAATAGAAATCTCATCTATTGGAAACCAGCCGTGTACCGCAGGATACTATATCTCCCCACTCCAGGATTAATTAAGGCACTCTCCGCTGGTACCACAGGTACCACAGGCACTCCTGGTAGGCAAATCAATCGATCAGGTCCACCACCTTGCCACCTCATCCCAGAACCAATCAATTCACGCTCCAGAGCGGTTTTCTATTCTGAGCGATCCTTGATTAAGAATCATCTTCCCGTCATTAACTGCGTTTTTCCGGGAAACTGATGTAGCTTTTTTTCTATGGATGTGTAACTAGCTTGATAACACTTGACTAACAGAAAAATTCAGCCATTATTTAATAAATACTAAAATACTATAAGTGCACGCCATTTATTTTGTGTGTATGTGTGTATAATTATTTACACATATTAACTTTAGTTCCCCGTTTTTCCAAAGTTTAATAAATAATTGATCTATAATTTAAAATACTTATATAATTTAATATTTTGCATATATATTTTATAGTACATAAAATATTTCGACAGCGAATTAGGATAATAGCTAACATGGTATTTGGCCTTGGCGGCGTAAACATTGGCGCGCGTAAACATTGTTTATGTATCACGGCCTTGTTATCATTTATACAAAGACACTTGAATAGAACTGTAGTGGGGCGAGACGCTGAAATTCCTTTCTTACTTTCTATATGTTATCATTCGCGCGGCGATACTCGAGCAATAAAGTAGCAGTGCGTCGTCGGTGCCGTCACAGTGTGATCGCAATAATTCACATACTAATTATCGACTTTTGACAACACACTTGACGATGCAATAAAGTTTAAAAAGCACGGTTAATAATACGTCTACGATATTCTTCGGCGTTTGTAGTGGTAGTTCATAAAAAAATGAAATTTCGCACATCACTCTGGTCCACTTTATTACTCATTTACATGCACGAGGGCGAAACGATGCAAGCGCTCGCGTGAGCGAGCGTACGGGCGCACTTATACGTATTCACGGAGGCGCAGTGGTTACTTGCAAAGGGGTTCCGATAGGAGAGTCGACCATCGGGGGTAACGGCAGTCATTTTTAACCCTTTATGCAGGAAGGGTCGAGATTAAAGGGCAGATTTGCCGCTCGATTTGCCGGGAGAGTCTCTATCGGCTACAACGAGAACGAGAAAGACCACTTTCAGTTTATCGGTGAACAAATTTCGAGCATCTCTCTCTTGACCATGAAATCAAAATCTAAAAAGGGAATACAATTGTTGCTTTGCTCGGAGTAATAGTTAATGAAGATAGATAGCGTTTTTCGCTCTCTCTCTCTTATATATATACGTAAATCTGTAGCTTATTGTTAGTAGTCTGACAGAATAGTTGGATAAGCAATAAAAAGATTGCTAGCGGAACAGAGAGAGAGAGAGACAAAAGTGGATAGAAGATTCTTAGGGGAAAGATTTTGACTCAAGGAAACGGACTTTTTGCAATTGAATTGGCTTCGAACGGCCTCGTGCATATTAAGTTGACGTTATTTGAATGTCAAAAGTATCTTAGTTGGTGATTTTGGTTTCGGTTAGATATGCGCGATAAGAAGAGAAAAGAAGAGAAGCCAGGAAATATTCTGATATAATACTTCAAAGGTGAATGCAATTTTGAGAGATAGAGATTCCGCATCTATTGCTTGTCACAGAAGTTTAAACAATATTTGCTCGCAAAGCGTTCATTTGTATAACTTTAGAGAAAAATGAGAGCAAGAATAATATATTACAGTAAAAATAATATTACAGTAAAATTGCTAATGTTAAAAATAATTTGTTAATATTAAAAATTCTTTGTATCTTTAAATTAAAATGATACTGAATTTTTATTAGATAAAATTATCTATATCTTCATGCAGATACGAGAATCATGTCGTTTATGATAAGTTCTACGATTCGTTTAAACGACAGAGAAACCATTTCATAAATAGGTCAGGATAATTGAAAATATCGCGTGTGTCCTAGGCATCTTCATACGGTGAGGAATGTTCAATTCCGTACTACATGTCATTCCACGGTAGGGAATCAGCGCGAGCCACTTCGGAAATAGAAATCTCATCTATTGGAAACCAGCCGTGTACCGCAGGATACTATATCTCCCCACTCCAGGATTAATTAAGGCACTCTCCGCTGGTACCACAGGTACCACAGGCACTCCTGGTAGGCAAATCAATCGATCAGGTCCACCACCTTGCCACCTCATCCCAGAACCAATCAATTCACGCTCCAGAGCGGTTTTCTATTCTGAGCGATCCTTGATTAAGAATCATCTTCCCGTCATTAACTGCGTTTTTCCGGGAAACTGATGTAGCTTTTTTTCTATGGATGTGTAACTAGCTTGATAACACTTGACTAACAGAAAAATTCAGCCATTATTTAATAAATACTAAAATACTATAAGTGCACGCCATTTATTTTGTGTGTATGTGTGTATAATTATTTACACATATTAACTTTAGTTCCCCGTTTTTCCAAAATAAATTAAATATGAATTACACACATACTTAATATTTTAATTGCTAAATGCGTCGCTCAATTATAACAGGCTTTTATTGATATAAAGTAATGCACAATGCAGCGTCGAGATAACCAATCAGTATCGCAGAAAAGAGGTAACAATAATTGAGATCGATTTAACACACCTTTTTAAAAATGCATATCTCAATGAGAGCTGCTCACGGCGTATTTTTAGAATATTATATATGTGTGTGTGTTATATATAAAATATTAAAAAATGTGCCATTTAATTTTTATAAATAATAATAAATAAAAATGATTAAAAATATCCCGATATCTCTTGCAATATTGGAGCGTAAGAATATTAAGAATTTCTTTTATATCTCGTGGGATGCTACCCAGAACTCTAAATAAAAAACCGGAATTGCGAAAAAATTTCGGACTTGAATCTTTACGGACAATAATTATTTTTTTAACATCATATAGAGTCAAATATATTTTGTCCACGATGCTATATCATTCGACTTTTCGACGATCTATATAGAGATATAATTTGGATTAAGAACGTGCTGTAAAACGATCGAATCATTAATCAAACATTAACCGTTTAATAAATAATTAATAATTTAAAATACTTATTATATTTAATATTTTGCATATATATTTTATGTTTTTATTTGAAAAAAAATCTTTTTATAATTTATAAAATTGTTCCATATTTATATAGAGCTTCTTAGTATTGTACGCATCGGATATAAAATATTCCGCACGAAACATTAATTATATTTTGGACGCTGCTATAATTTGAACTTTATATTTATATGTTACAGACAACGTAGCCTCAAGACCAACAACTCCGCGGTTGCGCATCAGTGCCGGTGAGTGATGAATTTTATTTTATTTTGAGTTGACGGATCTGTGTGTAGATATTTATATTATTATAAATGCTATTATATTATTATAAGAATTTCAATCAATTAATTTTGATTGATAATTTGGCATTATATTAATTAAAGTAAAATTATATTAAAACGATGCATGAGAAACGGTCGTAATCTCTCACGACCGTAAACGAGCGTAAAATTACGCTCATGCACCGGCGATAATAATTAGCCGGCAACGGAAGGAATTTTTCTCCTTCATTGCACTCTGATAAAGGTCGAAGCTACATCTCTAGCTAGATATAGCCAGAATGAATATGGCCAGGATCAACGAAAGGTAGGTCCAACTGGCCCAACGGAAGCAACATAGTTGACCAATATTGTGGTCAAAAGACGCAAAAATACACATGTTGAGCAATACATGTGTTTGCGCATTTCTACGTGCAATGGCACATAATCAAGAATGCTACCGGTGCATTCTATTAGGACACGTGAGTAGGACACGTGAGTAAAGCACGCGAGTAGGGAACGCAATTAGGGTACGCGATTAGGCTACGCGATTAGGGTACGCGATTAGGGTACGCGATTAAGGTACGCGATTAAAACATACTCCCCAAAATCTCGGTGATCCCGGATTCTCGCTGGCTTAACCAGCAAAAGTAGGGTTGTTAGGACTATCTA
>NW_021848825.1:2469993-2471400 GCF_003651465.1 Formica exsecta | reverse complement strand
AAATTACACGAAAATTTATCGAAAAATCATATATAATGACAATATAGAAATTCTAAATTAATATATTTATTAAATATTAGTTTCTATATTATTTATTTTAAAAATATTTATGAATTTAAGAGTTTGTTTTTATACCAAAGAATTGTTGATAAATTCGGGAAATTACATTTCAAATTTTATAAATATCACGAGTATTGCTTATTCTTCTAATATTTAATAGAAAAATTATTGGATAAGAATGTAAAGACTCGATGTTAAGCTAACGATTAAATATTAGCTTTTTGTCCACGAAATTTGACGATTGCCTTCGACAAAGCAAAATCGGGAGTAAATTATTTCGAATTTCATGATTTGATTTGATTGATATTTATTTTGTATCGGAAATTCATTATTCAAATTAAATGATCGTTCAATTAATTAATTAGCTACATTATGAAAACACCGCGTTTTTTCCACGTTCTTGGACGCGATCGCTGTCTTAGCGAAGAGATCTTATCGCTGTCCCTCTCGTCAGATAAACGTTAGTAAAATTGCGTGGTTCGTACCGACAAGGAGTCGAAACATCTTCATCATGGAGAATTAGTTCTTGTCGGTTCTTGTAAGATCCATCCGCGATGTCTAGTTCGGTGTTTTGTTGAAAATTGGGGATATTCGTTGTAGGATTGGAATTAACCCCAGGTTTTCCTGACGATTTCTGGAAGCAATGGTTTCGATAGTAACTCAACGACGACTGCCACACGCCTTTTCAAAGTCGAATTAGGAAATTAATTTAAATAGTATATTTGAAGAGAAAATATATTTCTTTCTCTTCTCGAAGTCGAAACAGAAAATTAATTTAAATAGTATATTTGAAGGAAATATATATTTTTCTTCCTCTTTGTTAAAAGTGTTCTTCCATCATTATTAATATTAGTATTATTATTGTCTTAATGCTAAAAAGACTTAATAGTAGATTGAACATGGATATAGCTAATGTATATAGATAATTTTATATTTTTCAAGCAATTTAAAATTGTAATCAATTTTCCCGTTTCTATTGACTTTTTACAACTGATACAAAAAATTATGGTTACGAACGAATATATATTATTTAATTTTTAATTAATATAATTCTTGATCTGTTTTTTGAGAAAATATTTCTAGGTACTGAGGATATTAAGATTATATTTCTTGGTTTCTTTTAAGAAATCATTTGCAGGTATTGGACATCCAGCCATTCTAGGAGCATATCCTGGATAGTTTTTAAATACCATTCCATATATATAATAAAATACATGCGCAAATTAACATACCATTTCAAAAAACTTTTACACTTTTTTTAAATTTTATGTTACAAAATATTATGTATGAATGTAACGTAAAATGTGCGTATACTTTAAAACTTCGAGACAAATCGAATGGGTACCC
>NW_021848825.1:2468177-2468988 GCF_003651465.1 Formica exsecta | reverse complement strand
AATTTGTAATTATATATTATATACATTTTATATAATTCTTCGTGTATTATATTTTTTATTTGACAAATTTGTAAAACCTATTTTATAAAAGAAATGTATATATTACAAGAAAATCAAAATAAAAATTTTTCCTTCTCGATGGTATCTCCACCTTAACGAAGGCATTTGCCGGGTGAGGAGGTTTGAGTACTCTAATGAACCTAAGAGCTATGCCGCCGGTAACATATAACATTTTCGAGTGAAGTAAATTTGATCGTTCTAAAACCGATTAATAACGCCACATATTCCGTCTTGATTATTAGGAGTACTTAAATTATTAGATTAATCAATGAAATAAATACAAAAAAATCGAGATATTTCTTGCAATATTGGTTAAAATTAAAAGTTTCTTTTATATCTATTCCTTCCAATATTAGAATATATCTTTATACAATAAATGAAAGATTGTGATTTCCGAAACGCGATAGTCTATTCTATTATAATTATTATATTTTCCTGTAGTTCTAATTCTTTCGAATTCGAAGAAGTTTTAATCATTAACAGCGTTAATTAATATTTTCACATACACACACGTATTTATAAAATTATTTAGATATTAACTCTAGTTACCCGTTTTTTCAAAATCAAATAAATTAAGATTATACACATATACTGAATATTTGAATTGTCGAATGCGCGGCTCAGCCATGACAGCTATTTGCATATATTACATTTCGCTGCAAAATTTCTGTTATGTTTTATTTAAAATTTTTTAAAATTTTGTTTTGGGTAACTCTGTCTCTGTCTCTTTACCTTAGTTGAGTAAACTACG
>NW_021848825.1:2462309-2465691 GCF_003651465.1 Formica exsecta | reverse complement strand
TCTTTCCCTTAGTTGAGTAAACTACGGCTTTGAGTAAACATTGCTTTCAAGTTGCTATTCGCGTTTGTCTTCTGAAGCACATCTCTTTACGCGTACACGTACGTAAACACGTCGCACGATGCACTAAGAGAAGGACAATCAAAGTTAAGGGCGGAAGGATGAAGGAGACAGAAGGCAACAATGTCGCCAGAGCTTCATGGCGGAGCCACAAATTCCTTAGTCTCGGTACGGTTTAAGGCTTAAGGGTTTTCATGGTGAAAAGGCGACGAGTTACCGCGTCGAGTTCGTGACCCATGGTTATCATGTCAGGAGAACCATGGCTGCAGAAACGTTATTATGACACATTGTTGGGGCAGGCGGTGCTCTCCAGGTTTTTGCCTTTCGTCGAGGCAGAAATTGCAGAGGATTTAGTTTTTTGTACCCGCGCTAAATTTAGATTTATTACCGGTATACGTCCACGAATAAGCACGAACATAGTGTTTACGTTTGTTTACGGCGTTATCCTTCTCTGGCTCTCCTCTGCTTGGATTACTGTCAAGCATTTCTTATCTATTCCGTTTTCTAATTATGTGATATTATATTATTTATAAAATATACAAATGTTTGCGAAAATAGAAATAAAAAAAATTTTATTTTGTTATAATGAGCAATTATGCTATAGTACATATGTTTTTTAACATTTATTTTCCGCATTTCGCAAGATTGTTTGTTAATATCAATTTAAAGAAACGCGATATATTTAGCAGATAAATTATAACGAATAAAATTTTGCCGCTTTCTCTCTGTGATAATTATTTAATTATATCTTTAATATTTTGGAAAAGAAGCAATATTCCCGAATATTGCTTTTTGATTAATCCGGCTGTCTAAATCACCCCATTTTTTTATCTTCTCTAACGAACTTAATATCAAGTGATGGTTTCCGTTGGCCTTCGTTCGACACAAGCCTACCGAAAAGCAAAAAGAGAAAAAAGAGAAAGAAAACGGAGAAAGATCGATAAATAATCCTTATCGCGCGGACTTATGACTTACGAATGAATTACCCAGTCACCCTTCGGAGTTATCTGTCCTATATATCATCGGAGACATTCTTGGTTCGCCCGTTAGATGCTGCTATGCGCGGTCCTGCAGCCGTTTTCTCCATCATCCTCCGCTATTTATCAGGCAGGTTCCTTCGTCGCGACGCTCCGAGAAGTTCGTTAACTTTTTCCTTCGACGCGTCACGTGCCCACCGACGAGGGTGCGCTAGGAGGGATTAATAAAAACGTGTCGCGTCTCCATCCGCATCGATACCACCGTCCTTTTCCCTCTATACTTGTCGCTCGATCGTTCCTTCCTCTTTTCAACGTTCCCGGTCACCCCTTACCTGCACCTGTTCTCTATTCAACTCGCACTTTTTCCACAGCGGTACGATAGCAAAAAATTTCCGATACGCCGGCAGTACAAATTACTCGGATGCCGGTAATGAAATGTAAATAACTTATCGGCGATGCGAGCAATTTGTCACGTATATCTCGTAATTGCGTCGGATGGGCGAGATACCTACACGGGATGCACGAGGTGAACGTGTTACCGTGATTACGTCTCTGTGGTAAATTTCGATTAGTTTGAAGTATATTTACGTCTTTCTTCGGACAAATAAATGCAAAATGGATTTTTTGGGAATATACACGCTTAACAATTTGTCAAATTATAATAAAATAAAAATAGGTGAATTAAATTAAAGGAATAAAAATGTTCTAAAACTTTTTTTTTAAGTAAATCTTTTTAATAAACGCTATAATTATTTTAAATATTTTTAAATATTTTAAAATTTATTTTAAGAAGGCGCGCAATCGAAATATGATAAGACTGCATTACAAATAATTTGCCAGTGTTAAAGTGAATATTGCCAAATTAGTTAAAAGAATGAAATGATAAATGAATTTCTTATTCAGAAAAATAACAGACGATGTATTAGTGATTGTCTTGAAATATATTACGACGTGTAATATATACCATGCATTATAATAGTTCTGTAAAACTCCAATTTCGTTTGGTAAAATATCGAGCGTCAAATAAAGAGAGCATTGTGTTCAAATAATTTGATAAAAGTTTTCATCGGTGCTTCGCGATTGGCGACCATGCCGAGGAATACTAACATTAATTATAAATCCCGGTGATGTAACAATAACGAGGGGAAAGAAAGAGAGATAAAGAGATATGAATAGATGCCAGAGCAAGCGTGCTGGAGAGAGCGCAAGAGGTAGCGAGAGGAGAAAAAAAGGCGAAAGTACGTGGGAATAGTTCCAAATGGGAGCCATTAATTTTACTCATCCGCCTCGCGGCAACTCGGCGCGTAATAATGAACGTGAAACGATATGAGAAAAGTTGAGATACCTGTCCGCCCATGCCAGCCTTTTCCCCATTCGCACCGCTTGACGCGCCGCGAACCTCATCCCTCGAGTGGTTAATGCAAAATCGTGTTTACGGAGTAAGTTGTTGCTTTTTTTGTTATCGCGGTCGCTGCACAACCGCGACCACAAATTTATGATATTCTAAGTACTTGCCCTCTCTTGTTGTCCTTTTCGTCCGATGACAACTGCCGGTTTGCTTGGTTTATCCTTTGCTCACTTTGATCACAAAGTATCTAATTAATTTTTTAATGTCGCAGCAAAAAATGGGGAAGTATATTTATCTCTAAACTTAATAATTATAATAATTTTGATAGTCATGAATGTCAATTTTTGTATTTATATGGAAGACATTGTATACAAAGTATTGCATTAATGACATCGAATCATATCAGTTACTAATAGAAAACATATTTTACTATAACGCTATTGATAACATTTTTCAATGAAATTTGATTAACAATCTACTAATCATTAATTAAAGATCTTAGAAATTTACAAATCTGCATAGTTTAACTAATATAACCATAAATTGCTTATAAAAATGCATAAGAAGTGATAAAATTTTGTTCTCGTGGCTTTGTGTATATTTAGTAGAAGCAAGAATAGAATGATTGCTATCAAGATTTGTAATCAGTGACAGACTAGCATAGGGGAGAAAGAAAATTTACTAAAGATTTAGCGTAACTTTTGAAATCTCTTCTAGTTCATGTAACGCAGTAGACAGAATTGTAAGTCATGAACGTGAGTGGTAGCTTTCGAGAGAGAGATGCCATTTACTCGGCCAGTCAATTTACGTAATAAAGCAGCGAGACCGCACTCGCCGAGGACCAATTACTCTGCGAAAAGGCCGTAGAGCTATACTTAGCCCTTACCTAAAACCGCAACTGGTGAACTATCCCGCATACCGAGGAATCGTGGCAACATAATTGCGTCACTCGAAGATGTGAGAATCGAACGAGACCGATCGATGTTTCGTCGAGAGCGTC
>NW_021848825.1:2435776-2462256 GCF_003651465.1 Formica exsecta | reverse complement strand
CGTCGTTATAGCGGCAAATGTCGCCATGAGTGTTACTAGACAAAGGTAGAGCTACGAGCTTCTGGACCTTCTCTCAATTTGAAAGTCGGAACTTTCAAAGTCCTTCAGACGAGACGCTTGTCTCGGACATACGAGATTTACATTTATCGCAAACAGCGTAAACTTAATCAGAGTGAAAGGTTGATTAAAATATTTTGAATATATAGTTTATATAAGTCTACCAAAAATATTAAGTATACCAACACATTTGTTCATTTTATTTGTTTTCTGGCAATATAAAGAAAAAAATTGAATAAAAAGTTTTAATATTCACTCTTCTATGCTTCATGTGGAGTTAATAACAAATATATAAAAATAGAAATTGATTAATTTAACATATTTATATGTTTTAATGTATCTAAATATTTCTTATATATATAAATATATATATATATATATATATATATATATTACGTATGTATATGAGCTAATCAAATTTGTAAAATGCTCTAAATATTCTATATTAATATGCTAAGAAATGTTTATGTATTTAATATGCTATTAAATATGCTAAGTAATTGTCAATTTATTATTGATCAGGCGTAATTAATATTATATATTATTAAAGCTATTATGATTATAGGTAATTGTTTTTAAGAGTATGAATGCAACACTATAATATTGACTCGATTATGAGGAAATATAATAGAAGCGATACATAGAGCGATCTGAGGATGCGGAAGCATTTGCACATCGGGGGAAGGGAAACTCTCGAATGCATATATTGTTTTATCAATAGATTCCGAGGTATATTGTCTCTTGGATGAGTGACGTTGCATTGTGCTGTGCGCTAGCGGGGAAGTTGCTGATTGAAAATCGTATGCATACATAGGACGTCTTGCCCGCGGAGACCACGGCGAATGAACGGGAGGAAAAGAGAGTACACTCCTATTGATTCTAACAAAATTGTGCTTCCGGTGAAAGCACTTGGCGTTAAACCGCGCGATCGAGCTTTTTATGCAAATGATTTGAGATAAGAACGCGGCAAGTTGAGATAAACAGGAGAATCGGCGCAGTTCTAATTAATTTCGAAATTGAATGGGATTTTTCTTATCTCTCCTGTAGTTGATAAGGTTAACGAAACAGTAATAGATGAGTCTCTGTATACGGCATTAAGATGTAACTCTTCGAAAATGATAACGATGCATTTTTCTGGGCAGGAAATTTTCTGAAGCTTGAAGTCGCAGACACTTGATAACAGCCGTCCTTTATTCGAGTCGAGAACCCTTTAGCTACGGAAAAACGACGAGAAGTTGTCAATGACAGACTATTGCTTGCTATCGACACAGTATCGGATGAGTTATTTTAAACTTCGTCTCTTACAGAGTTAATACAAAATTAATTAGAAATCCACAAGGGAAGTCCCTAACTAACGTGAGCGGAATAAATTGCATGTCACGAAAAATTCTTCGGAGTTCTTCGACGAGTTGCGACAAAAGCAATCAATTATTACATTTCCGTATCCAACTTGGTTATCCAACCGATAATTAAACATTAATAATTGATTTAAGGATTTTTAGTTAAAAAAGCTCTGTAAAATTAATGATCGTGCAGCTCAGAGGCGAATCGTGAATCGTAACTTCTGCATCTCTCTCTCCTTTAATTTGAAGCTGCATCCGCTCTCTAATAATTTTTGGCCGACACCAGGCTGCCGTGAATAACAAACACGGTTAATGAAAAGGCAAGATTAGGGCCGTGCTATCTCTATCGATCGCCACATTGTCGTCGAATGAATTTGGAATTCAGCTCAGAGGTGCCAAACGGTTTTGTATTCACACCACGGCGTTCTGCGAGTGTGGGAGGCAGAAGGACAGCTCGAGATAGGGAATGTTGAAAAAGCGTAGGACAGACGCGGTGAGGGGTAGATAGTTAGATGGAGGCGTTGGGGCCTCCGACAAACACGATGTTTGCGACGCAAATACTTTCGATGTGTGGACTCTTTGAGTCGGCTGTCGTTAATGCAGAACGATCGGTGCGCGAAATTCGAATTCAAAGTTGAGATATTCGTTGGCGCGGCTTTTATTCGATTTGCATCGGAATGCAAGCGCACGAAATATCTCGCGATTTCTATGTGACCTGAATCATAGTGATCCGATATCGTGAGAATCTAAAATATCATAGAAAAAGTACGTAAAATTTTATTATTTTCAATATACTGATAACTACTAATGCAAACTATACATATACTTGACTTAAATTCCGATCGTTAAATATTCATGTATTTTGTTATAATATATTTTTGCATTTTGTATTTTTTGTTCTTTAAATATTATTTAATATAAATATTATTAAATACTATTTAATGTTCTCTCTATTGCTTTTTATTATTTGTATAACAATATTTATACATATATTTAAAAGTAACTGTAATTGTCTTGAGATGAGATCTAATATTTATATAAAGCTTAAAATATCAATTTTACATTTTTTAAGAATTTTAGTCTCACATATGTACTAATTTACATCCGAGTCAACTAATTATTTTCGTAAAATATTCAATTCTGTTTATGCGACATCTCAAGTTCAAGTAACTTCGCATTCATGTTCTCACGGTTTTGAAATTGAAACAACCACAGAGATAGAAATGATATTCGTCAATTCAACTTTTCCGCGATGTTTGATGCATAGGTTGATCGTTACGTTTGATGATTCAAAGGGAAAACAATTTCGTCGCAGGGAGCGGCGAAACGGCTTGTAAAATAATATTTCTCGTGCCGGTTTCTCGTATACACATATACAGCTATACGATTCTCCTAATCTCTCGTTTCTTCGCTTAGATGCCCGTGAAATAAAACGCGGTCGGGCCAACTCGTGAACGCGTGAGAATGCCGAAACAATCGAAAAGGGGTTGATGAGTGTTTCCCCAGCGGGTGAGAGCCTCGACGATGTCTGTTCGGGGTCGACATCCGTCGCGTCCCCTACTTTCCATTCTTCCCTTGTTGTTCCATTCCCCGGAAGATCAGCGGCGAGCTTATTGCCTCATGAATATGTATAGGCGAGATCGCTCCTCAGGGCTGTATCGCGCAATGACGCCCGGTCGTTAGACGCGCCAACGTACGAATATGGGGGCTCAGGGACATAAAGGGAAGGGAGGACTCGAGGGGATGGGAATGACCGCGAATGAGGCACCGAGAAATTAACGAGTCACCGGTCGACCGAAATTATACGCGGGGATAAACAGAAGCGTCGGCGAAAGGCCTGTACTTCGGAATGCAGATTGTAAAAATAGCCGGGCGGCGTGTAAAACTAACTACGGGCTTGCGCGGTCCTCCCGTCTTCTTTTTTGCTTCTTAGGGAAATAATCGGCCAAAGAGGCATTTTGATGCTGCCAGAGGTACGCGCGTACGCTGTTATCGAAGTATTTAGTGTTAATTGCGGGCATGCCTGGCTATTTAAATCATCGCAGTTTCGTATTAATCCTATGTGCAACGTGATATTTATCATTATTTGAATTCTTAAACGATCCCGTAAGATGAAAAAGTATCGTATTTAGATTTTACATCTTTAGTCATGTAAGACTATTATACAATATTTATTATAAACATATTTTTATAAATACTGTCATTATTCTACAATATTATATTACAAATTAAACTCTTCTTTATTAAAATATATATGATTCTATATTAAATCTATTACAGTGTACGTGACACACACAAGAAAGAAAATATAGTTACATGCTTTGGTAATTTAATATAGCCGATGAAATATATTAAGAATTTGATAAAGATAGTAAATTAAAATTGACGTTGAAGTGTCAGGCGGAACCAAGAGCTAGGTATTTGTATATTCTCATTTTTTTGTTCGCGCTAATTTTCTTCATTAGAATATCGAATAGAAAACGCTCCTTCTGCGACATCTTGTAAATAAAATATATTCAATACGGAATTCTTGTAAAATATATTCAATAACGAAAGTTCGAACGGCAATCGTTAAATGTTTGGAAGATACTCTATAAAAAACTATCGAGAGAATTAAATGTTGACACTATTTCATCGATGCTTCAGTTGACGGAAAAAATTTAATATGATTTCAATAGTTATTCTATTTTATTCTAGAACAAGCTTTATAGTAATTTGCAATCACTTTTTTTATTTGAAAAGAATCATCACAAAACAATTTATATGTATATTTCGTACAATTTATATGCAAAAGTAAACAATATCTTGTATGTCATTTCTTAGAAAATCGAGTTAAACTTTTCAACTACAAAAAATTATTTAACATTTCTCTCTCTTTCTTTCTAGATAAGGCTTAAAAATTTTTACGCACTTATATTATGCATATTCTGCGATTATAAGAAAAAGAAATCCATAATGTTGCGGTTATACAAAGTGATGCGTGTAATCACGGCGTCGTTGAGAAATGGCCGAGTAGCGGGAACATCTGGCGCTTTGAAGCGGAAAACGGGCAAATCTTTTCTCATTTTTCTCATCCCTGCTTAGAATGATGCGCTTTCCAGTTAGCGTTTTCTTGCCGCAAACATCGTAGATTTTTGAGTTTATTTTCGCATTGAATAAATATGGATTCCCCCGAGAAATAAAGAAATAATTAAGCGAACAAATAAAAAAGGCGCGAGGGAACTTTGTAGCAACTTTCTTGAATTTTGTCGGCATTTGTGTCCTACCTATTACGCAAACAGTTTTCCGAGCACAGGACCGGTAATGGAGAACTTTACGATGGACTCGGTCTTAAGTCTCTGAGTTTTTGCTGCGCGGAGTCGCCGCACTTCGTTTGCATCTTATCGCGGCACCAGCAACTACTTCAACTTCAAGATGAAGTAGGTCAATGAGTCGAGATTTTCAAAATTTTCTTTCACGCTTCTCTTCAATCTTATTTGTCACGCTAAGTTTTTAAAAGGTTTCTATCGCGTCGTCATAGTTTCCGAATTATTAGAAATCGGATGCTCGTGCGAACGCGTGGGCGGCTGATTTCGCATTTTCCGCACGCGGAGCTAGCTGGATGACCCGTTTGGAATTTTCAAAATGGTCCGACAGCCGGGTTGTTTGCATCTCGTTTGCACCTGGCGAAGAAGAAAGTTTTGGAAATTCTCGGCGGGCGCCCGCTTCGCCCCAGATCCGAAGAAGTTTTTTCGATAACTCGTAAATTATGGGTGCCCAATGGTCGTTTCTCCACATCTGGCCGACGGAAACGACGTGTAAAGCCAACTTCCGTAAAATCGAAGATTCTGGACACAAGTCGAACTGTTAGATGTTTTTACAAAAATTATTGAAATTGGCAAAAGGGTATATATAACGTATATAAATAAAGAAGTAAATAAGAGAGATATTTTCATATTAAATTGTAAAATTTTCATGATGAGAAACTCATTTATTTCTCTCCCTCTCTCGAAAGAGAGAGAGAAAAAGAGAGAGCACAGGACCGGTAATGGAGAACTTTACGATGGACTCGGTCTTAAGTCTCTGAGTTTTTGCTGCGCGGAGTCGCCGCACTTCGTTTGCATCTTATCGCGGCACCAGCAACTACTTCAACTTCAAGATGAAGTAGGTCAATGAGTCGAGATTTTCAAAATTTTCTTTCACGCTTCTCTTCAATCTTATTTGTCACGCTAAGTTTTTAAAAGGTTTCTATCGCGTCGTCATAGTTTCCGAATTATTAGAAATCGGATGCTCGTGCGAACGCGTGGGCGGCTGATTTCGCATTTTCCGCACGCGGAGCTAGCTGGATGACCCGTTTGGAATTTTCAAAATGGTCCGACAGCCGGGTTGTTTGCATCTCGTTTGCACCTGGCGAAGAAGAAAGTTTTGGAAATTCTCGGCGGGCGCCCGCTTCGCCCCAGATCCGAAGAAGTTTTTTCGATAACTCGTAAATTATGGGTGCCCAATGGTCGTTTCTCCACATCTGGCCGACGGAAACGACGTGTAAAGCCAACTTCCGTAAAATCGAAGATTCTGGACACAAGTCGAACTGTTAGATGTTTTTACAAAAATTATTGAAATTGGCAAAAGGGTATATATAACGTATATAAATAAAGAAGTAAATAAGAGAGATATTTTCATATTAAATTGTAAAATTTTCATGATGAGAAACTCATTTATTTCTCTCCCTCTCTCGAAAGAGAGAGAGAAAAAGAGAGAAATTTTTTATAAATTATAATGTATAAGAAAAAATCTTTCTTTTACATGTAAATTTGGGTAAAATATCTATTCTCATATAGATTTGTTTTGAAGCTTTTCTATTCTAAACCATCAACGCTCCAATTTGTTAAAATCTATTTTCTTCCACATGTAATATATGTGTAATTCATAGTTACGTTATAAGAAAGGAAAGCATATAAGGCTTATAGCAATACGGATTGGTATATGTCATCACGATTCGTTGAAAAATAGCCAAGCGGTAGAAGCATATGGCGCTCCGAATCGAAGAACAGCTTTCTTTCACGTTTCTTTTTGATTTCCTCGTCAGCTGGCGCGGAGTATAATAATATTTTTGGTTCGAAGGTCATTACTTCTTAAATCATGTGCTCGAATATTTCTGATATCTCAAGAAATATTGCCCGCTTTTCATCGATTTTAAAGCATTCCGTAGAGTAAGTAAAACATTAGAAATGAAATCTTAAGTACGTGTGTGCTGTTAAAGAGATATATGTTTTATAAAGTTATATGAAACGTTTCAAACTTCTTTTTTTTAAATAAAAACTGTTCAACGAATATGAATTTGATGTTTCTTTAATTATTATTAATTCTAATTTTTTTAATTGACAAATATTAAATATTTTGTTAATTAAACTTAAGCTAGAACTTTACTAAAATATAAATTTTACTTGAAATATTAAATAAAAAATACTAGTATCTAATCCTGAAATTTATTTAATTAAAATAGTTTAATTTTTAGGTTCAATTTTTGGAGTTAAATAATTTTGTATTTATTGTATTACAGACTTTTTTATAAGAAATAACGAGAATAATTGTATAAGAAAAGCGTATATAACTTCTGACATATGTATATATGTATAAACGTAACATGATACTGTTTAACTCGCGGAAATCGATGTTTTATATCATTTTTTCATTTCGTGAATTTCATGCGGACCAAGGTCATATTTATGTGCTTGCACTTTGTTATGTAATTTGCTGCCTATGAAAAAAATATGAGGCCATAGTGGTAAGTGCAGAATGATGCGCGTAATCACAGCAACATTGAGAAATGGTCGAATAGCTGTAGCATCTGGCGGGCTGAACTGGGCCGGGAAGAAAGGCGGGAGAAGCTTCCTTTGGTTTTCTTGTTGATTTCCTCATCGTCTCGCGTGAACAAGAATAATGCTCTTGGCCTGATATCAGACCCAGTACCAGATGTCGGTTTACAAAGATCGATACACGACGTTGTTATTGCGTCCGGAAACGGGTATCGTTTATTCGTAGAAGGAGTAGAATCATTTCGAATCGCGAGATTCAAGATTACTGACATAGTAGATCCGAGATAATGACGCTGTTTACATAAAAGATAAATTAATCAGCGCAATAAGATAATTCGATACTTGCTTTTATTTGAGTATTTTTACCGACGATAAAAATGGAAATCGTATGATGTTCCATACTGATACTGGAATCATCTGTTAAAGCTTTGAATTCGATTGGTGTATCGAGTGCATTAGGGACGATAAAGTAAAATCTTTTAATTTCTCTTGTTTCTCACTAACATTGAATTCTCTTAGGTATACAAAGCAATAATTTAAATTTATTAACAATAAATTATCAATCAACATTTCTGTTTTATTATTTATATGTATGCAATATAACATCAAGATATGTATCAAAACTAATTCTGTTTTTATCGTATAAATATTTTTCTATATTGAGAATATGTTTTTTGCTAACGTCTCGACAAACTTCTGATGGTCATAAGTTGAAATATTTGTGTTATATATTTTGACAATAAGATCCTTCTTTTACGGGATGAGTCTCTGAGAGTCGTCTACCGGAATCTCCGGGATTTCGAAATATCCTGATATTCCGCCCGATGTCTTCGCGAAAGAGATTGGTTCAGAGACAGTACGCAGAAGCCAATGTGATTGTACGTGGATACAGAAGGGATTGCGGCAGGTCACGTCGCGCTTCACTTAAAACAAGTAAAGGCCGCGGCAAAACCGTAGGACGGAACCAGAGTGGGTAAACGGATAAACCTAAGCCGAAGGATCTCTGTCCTCCTACATGATGTGCCTGGCCTATACGTGTTCAACGTGCAGGACATACCTGCAACAAAGAATGGTTATCATATTTTTACGGAATATTCTTTATTAGAGTTGTATGATATGAGTACAAAAACTTGTAAGGTAGCAATTCGTATTTTGCTGTGACTCATAAAAAAGATAATCAATCATCTTTATCATAAAAAAATGCATTAATACATATCGCTTACTGATTTGGCATTTAATAATATTTAAATATTTGCTCTCTCGTACAAGAGAAAAAATAATATAATAATTAAAAAGATTATAAAATATCCAAAAATGTCTTAGATAATTTTTTGCCTTAGATTTTTATATTATCATTAATTTATAAAATATATGTATATTATATATGATCACACAGATATGCTCTCTGAGATTATTATCCCCACTTGATAAACGAAGGAATGAGTCAGCTCTGCTCTCTATCAGATAGAATTACTTTTATAATGCTCTCTTATTGCCTCTAGTTGCTACGCACAGTTCGTACTGAATCATCATATCGTTGATATGACCAGTTTGACCTACTGCGCACTTATTTAAAGTAGTGATCGTGCGAATTCATACGTTTTCCGTAGTGAATCTTATAAACTAGTTTTGCTGACAGCTGCGAATAGAAGATACATAGGTAAGCTTATGCATTAACGCGGTTGATGTTAATCGAAATGCCATTTCCACAAATTTATGGTCGAATTTAACGTCACTGCGATTGTAGATGCTAATAATTGCGTTTTTTACGTGCTTGAAATTATTTTCGGCTTGGTAGTTATTAGTGGCATGTCAACCGCGAGCTACGTCGTACTTGCAGACAGGCAATTATGGATCGCTGGATTGGTAAAACCGCAGTCGTTACCGGCGCTGCATCCGGCATCGGCGAAGCAATTACATGCGCTCTTCTGCGGTACGGAGTAAACGTGGCTGCTATAGATATCATGGGGGAAAAATTGCACGAACTTAGAGCGAAAAAGGAACAGCAAAAACTTCCGGGCATATTAGAAATTATACGGTGCGATGTAACTTTCGAAGCGGACATCAACAAGGCATTCGAACAAATCGAGACAAAGATGAAAGGCGTGGATATTATGATTAATAATGCTGCTTATTGTGAATATTCGCGCGTAATTGGTATGGCATTACATTACATATATAAATTATTACACAGAGAAAGAGAGAGAAAGAGAGAGAGAGAGAGAGAGAGAGAGAGAGAGAGAGAGAGAGAAAGAAAAACAATAGAAGGCTTAATCTGTCGTGTTAAAACATTTTAAAAAATTTCATAAATTTTACTTGCAGATGGTGTATGGAAATCATTTCAATTAATATTAAATACTAATGTCACGGCATATGCTGCATGTATAAATAAGGCAGTACATTCCATGCGCGACCGAAATGTCGAGGGGCACATTTTTAATGTCAACAGGTATTATTACTTAATTTGTTTATTAATTACAATATATACAAGTTTTGAAATAAGTTTAGACAAACTTTTAACATAAATAAATTATTTTCAAAACAAGCATTTATTTCTGGTTTTCCATAGTAAGACAAAAATGTAAAGAATTTTCCATGAAAAATACAACGACTTTTATTTATCATTAACATTTATTAGCAATTTGGTAATATAAATAATTTTGATATTTGTAGTGTTCTGGGTCATTGTATTCCAGCAAAACCTTGTGAAGGAAAAACTGATGCTGCATTGGATTTTAATCTATATGTCGCTTCTAAGCACGCAACTGTTGCTTTAACTCATACGGTACGACGTGAAATAGCAGACATTAAACCTTCTATTCGAATTACAGTAAGTTGCGATCAATTAAATTCATGTCTCTCTCTACTTCCGTACCTCTTGTCAGAGGATGGCGATCCCTCTGCATATATATGTGGTGTGCGTCTTTTTTATTAATTTTTCCGCAGATATACTCCTACTCATCCATTCTTTTCAGAGCATTAGTCCTGGTATCGTAAAAACGAATATAGCTTCACAATCAGAAAAAAAGCGTAATATTTTTGAAAAAATACCATTTATTCTACCAGAAGACATAGCGGATGCGATCATTTATGCTCTTGGAACACGACAGGAAGTTCAGGTTTAATTTTCGTTAACGCACTTTTTCTTTAATAAAAACATTGTTTTACACGTTGTTTAATTCCAGATTACAGAGCTTACTATTCAACATACTGGGGAATTACCATGAAAAATATGTTTAGTAACATGCTCATCTTAGTATACATCACTTTACAAGAAACTTATATACTATAAAGTAAGAAACTTGGTCCGCGTGAACTAAGCTTATATGTTGCTTTGCATTTTTTGCATGGATATAAAATTTGGTATGTTATTTTGTGTGTGTATATATATATGTATGTGTGTGCACGCGTGTGCTTGTAATATTTTATATACTTTGCCTCTAATATACATTTTGCTGATATCATTTTTTATAGTATACACACATATACACGTATATTTACCTCAGGTTGCAATTAAATTTATTGCGAAAAGAAGTAATCTAATAAAAAAATTATAAAAATAATAATTTCTATATTTATTTTTATTATCGTATTTATCAGCGCGCGATGCTTCGCGCACTATCGCTTTAAGATACATCCAAAAAATTCAAATTTGTGACATATCGTTTTGCTTATCGTAACGCAACATTATCGCCGATACGTTCACAATGTAATCGCTTCATTCAAATTTCGACAAAGTAGTTGTTACATGCGACCGGCGATTACATTCTACTTGGCGCATGACAAATACAGCGGTGTCTCATATGGCATTTACACGAACGATCGAAACGCGCGTTTCCTACACACTATGGCGTATCCGTATGCGTGTTTCTAAACATGAACTTCCGGCGACGATAGCAGCTCACATTGTACCGAGCTCGACTGTCAACCAAGGAGGTATTTGAAGCGATAGTTAAGATATCAAACAAATTCCGCCGTGTTTCGAGTAGAAGACTATTCGAGTGAGGAGAAATCACGTCGCGTATCAGCCGCGAGAGGAAAATCGATTTTCTCGGCGTGTGTCAAATGTCGAGTCCTGTCAAAATTTAAATGCATGCTTTAAATTCTAGCTTTGTGATTAAATTTCTTGCAATGTTTTAAAGAGATATTTTAGATTTCGATTTATTACACACGAGATATTTTACATTTATTACACATTTGGAAAACTTCATAAAATTAATGCAATTAGGATTCCGTCTCTTTTCCGTAGTGCTACAATAGAATACTACATTGACAAGATTTTTTTATACATTTGGATGATTGCGTAATATAATTTAAAACATCATTTTGGAAACTGTTTTGACTTTTCAGTTTGTTCGCAATTTTTTATATAAATATGGTCGATATAACTTATCTTGATATTATATTGAATAATAAGATTATTATTTTGTTATATTAACTCTGATTACACTATTTTTTTCAATATGCGTAAAAAAATAAATTATACACGAATTCAGTTAAGATAATTGCGCATGTTTTTATCTTACTTGTTATGTTACTATTAATAACACAAAGCCATGCAAATAATCCGTCTCGTTTTTATTCTTCGCTTTTAAGTGCTCTTAGCTGTTACATTAAGGAGTGGCGGGGTTAAGAAGAGCAAGATTTAAAGCGCAGAAGAGCAGCGGGGTGATGATCGATAAAGACGTACTCTCTCGGCGCTTCATAGGGCTGTCTGTATGGACAGGCCGGTATTTTGGAATTTATATTAAAATATGTAAATCTATTGGCGCGCGGGCATATTTGAAAACAGATAAATTATGCCGGCCGTGTATTGCGTTCCCGCGGTAAAATATCGACAGCGCGCGGCAAGGGGTTGAGGCTGACGGCGGAAGCGGAGTTCCTCGCATAACGGCACGTTCTGTCGACCGGCAGAAATGCGATTTATGACGATCATTGTGTAACGATCATAAATTATTTCTTTATTTACGTGAGAGAGAGAGAGAGAGAGAGAGAGAGAGAGAGAGAGAGAGAGAGAGAGCGCTTACGCGGCCAACAGCAGCATTTGCATTCATTGTTTTTTCGTGCCTTTCACGTCTTTCTCAAATAATAACACCTGATGCTTCCAAATTCTGCCACTCCTCGCTTATATCTAATTTACATTCTATAACAACGAGTTTATCTCGTAAGTTGGAATTGTTAGACACTTGTTTGTGCAATATAAAAATGTAAAATTAAATATTTTAAATTATTATAGAGATTTAAAATGTCGTTTTATAGTATAATTAGCAATTCGATATACTAGTAAGCTGGAATTAATAGTGGTTTGGTTCGAAAACATTCCTTATTCATAGCATAGGCTATTATATTGCTTCGAAAACTTAAACTAATTTCGTGAATTCCTGAATTTACACGAGCCACTGAATGTTAAGGAACAAACATCCCGATTTAACTTCCTTAAATGCGTTCGTAACTGTTTCTGACAGGGAACAACTCACCTTCTCTTCTCTACTGACTCTATATGCTAACAGTTGTTTGACCGTGTTTCTGCAGTTCTCGCGCATTTGAATATGTCTCAAAGTATATTTTGGGTACATCTTCTGTAAGTCTAAACAATCGATGAATATGTACGCATGGCTCTTGGAGAACATCATTTGCATCATATTTTTCCGCCTCTTTATTTACTGACTTGAAATGTAAAAAAATGAATCTTTTCTGCGAGTAACTACAAATATCATTTTTAATTGAAACGTTATCATAGACGGAATTGTTTCAGAAATCAAAACAAAAGAAATGAATTATAAAGAAAGGTAATAATAACTTGTTCATGGAAAATATAATAATTTTTACTGGTACTTGTAAATCTAAATATAATTTGTGTATAATTTGTATGTGTAATAGCACTTTATTTTTAAAAGAAAAAAAGAGAGAGAGAATACACAGGGATGTTAAATAATTCTACATTTAAAGATAACTAAAAAAAGTGATAACTTTAGTCTGTTTACATATTCAATCAAGAATTATTTTTTTCGAATTTTTTCCTAGAGCGCAAAGTTAAAACCTCGCAATTGAGAGTTGAAAAAAATGATTTTGATGCATCAGAAGTTTTGACTTGTGTCATTAAAGCGAGGGTATGCGAAGCGGAGAGCAAAACGTGGCGCGCAGCTGGATACGGTGACAACGTGGAGTCAGTCAGATTGTTAAGGGTTCGCTAGACGGGTTCGGGGATTCCAGCAGAAGGTTCGTTAGCGGAACACTGGCAGTGCAAACATGGCTTAAACCGACTGCGTACGTGCGTCAATGCGGTGTCAAATTTGAAGTGATTCGCGGTGACGGCGTGCACGTGACGCGTTGGAACAAAACGCGCACCTTCGCCGACGACGACGACGACGACGACGACGATCGTTCGGTATTGGCCCGTGCCGTGAGCCGTACATTGGGCTTGAATATCGAACAAGCCCGTCTGTTGACTTATTAAAAGCCGGCTGAAATTGGAGCAAAGGCGGAAAATTCGATTCCCCGGATTTCGGCCGATTTCCGTGTTCATCGTGGTGGTGCGGTAGTGACCTCAATTATTCCGCCGCGAATGAAAGCTATTTTCCCGGGGTAACTATATTGCGCGGTTCCGAGTGCATTCGAGCATATTTCTGATAGATGTAGACGACAGTTATCGCGTCCATGTCACTAGTTCAAGGTTTTAAGATCGTAAATCTTATTCAATTTTGATATTTTTTAAATTATGCTGTAATATTAAAAAAAAAACTTTTTATGAGGGTTTTTTTTGTGCATGCAGATCTTCTAGTATTAATAACATATCTGAATTGCATAAAAAGGGGAGATTAAATTACAAATGCCACGTTTATGTTTTTTTTTTTTAATTATTTTTCTTTTGCCAAAAATGCTTTCTTTGATATGATTATATAATGTGACGCATAAGGATAGTAACTAAATCGCCGCAACTGCAATTAGCGCGTATTCTGCTCTGCAACCGGTTTAGATAATGCAGTTTAAACCGTGCGCTTTATGCGTTATCTCGTCGATTGCTCCGCTAACCCCTGAAATTTTCGAACGACCTCTCATCGCCTATCATTTCCTTCCTTACCGTTGCCCCGTCTACCTTCCTTCGCATAATCTGCAATTGCGAAACTGCAAAGCGGAGAACTTGCGGAATAGTTCCCTCTCTTGCCCGGCGACTATGAATTTAATCGTTCTCCGCGCGATGTCGAATTCGACACGATTCGCGTAATGTCGAGGCAAGAGTCATTTGTATAATGTGGATAATAAGTCGGTGAGAAGGACAGCTGGGGATTATGACTTGTACCGTGGGATTTTGATTTTTCGCCTTGTATTACAAAAGGGGGCGTATACCTCGAGAATGAATATTATGGACGGCGCTCTTGTCAAGCGCACGGGAAAGAGGAGAATCTTTCGCCTCCGCTATATAAATCCGCTCGTTTCATTCGTCCGCATCCCGGAGACATTCATGAGGTAAAAAGATGCGCATAATGTTATCAACGCATTCCCGACGTGGCCGCGCGTAGTTTAATCCACTGCGACGCTGATCCCCCGCGGTACACGATGAATTCCGTCCGTCGTCGTCTGTAGTGGTTGTTAGTAATATTGGATGAGGCTAAAAGGAGAAATCTGAGAGAAGTGTCATTTGAATAATGTAAATAAGTTTACTTCGCTTGGAAAATATAAAAACAAGAAAAATCGCGATTTCTTTCCCAGTTGGAGAAAATACATGCGAGCGCCATGATTTAATCTATTGAGAAAATACTGCATCTATTGCGTCGAGTAATTCATCAATGTAGTGAAATATTAAATCGAGAGAATTTAACAGAGATAAGTTTTTATTGAAATATGACATGGCTTTTAGACAGATTTTTTATTAATAATTTATATATGTTACGTATATTTTATATGTGTCTAGGTTTTATATTGCCATTGATTGTAAAATATTTGTTAAAATCGATAAAAAGACTAAACAAAAATATTTTCTCTAATATTTGATTATGTTTTGTACCGAATATTTTAAAAAAATTATTAGGCTATTAAATCACTATCTATTTCTGTAATTGAGTCCTACAGTGGAAAAATGAAAAGATTGTAGCCAGCATGCTTTTATAACACAGCGTTAAAATTAAAAAATTATTATTGTATGTAATAAAAATTGAAATAAATGGAATAAATATTGTATACGAACGATAGATCATCCAACATACATACGTGCCGGATGTTTATCGTTTTTCAATAAATCTTTGAATATTTAATCGGAATTAATAGGAAATTGAAAGTCTTCGCGACGTTGATACATAACGTTGTCGCTCGATCGGAAAATTCATATCGAATTTATTGATGAAGTTTCTTTAGCGTATCTTTGCCAACATCTTCACTTGTGCAGGAGATTTTACAATACTATTACAAATAACGGCTATTTCTTTCAAAAATACGTACGGAAAGAGACCTCGAACTATTATTAAGGATGATTCGATAATCTTTCGGAAATTCGTGCTTTTTTTCTTACGGAAGGTAAACGTTGATAAGAACTGTGAAACATATAACGATATATCGAAAGCAAGAAGAAGAGATGGTAACTTTAAACTATTCTCTACGAAACATCCGTATAAATAACGGCTGGTTTCACACTCGTGGAATTTACATATATCACCTTATACAATATATGTAAGAAACAATCAATAAGAGCGCTAAGCACTCACATTAACAATTGAATAGAGACAAAGCATAATTTTACGTGTATACCTACTCGTTCGAATAGCGGTAATGCCATATCAACGTATATAAACGAAGAGGTTTATCACCGTGAGGCTATCGTTATCGCCGTAAACGACTTGCCGCCAGAGTATTTCCACTTATTTCATATTCAGCCATTCATGTAGGTGGATGACGACAACGAGATGACACCGTTAACGACACCGCGTGAACGTCTTCTCCATAGGGTGCGCTTAACTCCGGCGCACTCTCTGCTCCGTAGGAACCGCTGTTACGAGGACGAGCGTCCGTGCGCGATGTAACGACGCCGGTCGTGATTTAAACGATATATCAAGTCGTCGGTTGCGAGGCGCGTGTGTCGAGGCATTATCGTCGTCATTACGGCCATTATCGCGCGAAATGATAGCATTCATCCCGCTCCTTCCCACGTTTTCACGTGCTCAGTCGCCATCAGGCCTCGATCTGTTCACGAAAATCAAGTTATACCGAGCGCTTTATTAGCGAATTGCGACCTAAATGACGTCTAGACAAGTCTGTTGTCCATTTCTATCCCGTATGATTTATCTCAGAAAAACTCTTGAACTTCTCTGATTGATCGATTTGTGTGTGTGTGTGTGTGTGTGTTGTATTTTTGTGTGCTTCGTCATTTTATCACCATCAAATGGCTTATCTTAATTTAATAATTATGTTAGAAATATTTCTTTCGTAGAATCGATAAGTGAATCTGTTTTAATGATTTGAAAAGCGTTGAAGTTTGATATAGGTGTTGATATCAATGTTTTGTTTGAATGCATACATTTTAATTTGATATTTGTATTCTCATATGTTAACTATTGTGAGATTATAATTAATACAACTTGCAACAATACATTTAAAAATATTTATATCCTCTTTTTCGACATTTTACAATGCTTCTCATTATTCTTGAAAGAAACGTTTTTTTTCTACAGCAGATTGTTATTCGCTGTTATTACTGTAATTTGCATGAAGCATTATGTATGGAGAAATCGTATGTGGATCTATTTTTTATATACGAATTATCCATCTTTAACGCGTATCTCAACATCGTTATTTGTTGGAGTCTCCTTCTTTTCTTTTTATCAAAGTTAGTCATATTCCTTCATGAAAAAATGTTCACGTGAGTCACTTTGCTCGGAGAAAAGATTCTAGGATACCTAGAGGGTGAATGAGGTTGACGTATTGAAAAGGGATGATGCTCTTTCTCGCAGAGCAAAGGAAACGAATGCTCGATCTCTGTCGACTTAACGAGACAACGAACGCCGCATTGTCTTTCGCAAACGATGTAAAGGCGGTCGCCGATTCCACCTTTGGCTCGATTCTTTTCGCCATTTGCAAGGTCTTCTTTTTCAGGCGAAACAGCGCGGATGATTGATATCTATCGTTCCGTTTGAATTTTCTATAAATTTCAATTTATTTCTCCATTTAATACATTTATATTGTTTCTACATATAAAGCTAAATCTTTTTCCATTGTATATTGCTGTATTTTTATGATTTATTAATATTTAATTTATATATAACTTTTTTTGGTAAATTCACATTTTTAAATTAAATTTTTTTTTCTTGGATTTATGTATACACTGATTAATTTACATATATACTAATTTATAAATACATACCTTTCTAAATTTTTTATAACATTTACAATTATATATATCAAAGATGATTGTTATAGAAAATATTGGCATTAAATTTTTCTGATACTTTTACAATTCGCAACAAGACAGGTGTTAATATCAGTTTAATCTAGATTCGTATCCGATCATTGTTATCATCGATTTATAACTGGTCACTTAGACGCGGAGTACACGATTGAAAGTTTGGCATACGCATGAGGACGAGAATGAGGCTCGTTGAAGCTTGCTGAAGCTTTCGCGGCTTGCCTGCTGACTCTGCCGTGCGTCTTATCCGCACGGCAATCCAAACTTTGCTAAGTCAATACCGACGACCCTCCACGGATGAGAGGCTTCTGCGTCATGCTCTTCGATTAGTTTCGTTCCAGAGTCCCGATACTACCGGCTCGGAAACTTACGAGTCGTCACGACCGAGTGGTTTGTCTTTCTTCGACTTCGACCAAAGGCTTTTCTACCTTTACTTCGCTCTTTTATACTTCCCACACCATCGCCGCGTCAATTCGCGAAAGAAATAAAATGGTTATGCGTCTTTCAGTGGTTAAAAACGTCGTGGAAAGTACTTCGTTGCAACGTATCGGTATTGTTATTGAATTTCGTGGCGAATCGGGGAATTTGTCTTTACAGTTTGTAAAAAATTTGTATTGTATAATTTATATTATACATATATACATTTATATATTTTCATATAAGTATTATATGTGAGAAATATATAACACATCACAGTTTTGATAATTAAAAATTATTGCGCATTAATTGTTCGTTAGATGATTCAGTATTGTTCTTCAAATATTTTAGCCAAAGAAAAGTTCGTTCTTTTCTTCGGCCACCTTCTACATCCGATGATTAAAGACGTGACGTGACTGAAGCAACGAAATGCACGAAAGAACACAAGGGAATACGTGGCCTGTATAGAAGAAGACGTAAGTTTCTTAAGCGCGTAATGCCGAATGTCTTTCGGGATTTCTTGCGCGTGGAAGATAAAGGAGGAAAGTCGATGTAACAAAGTTAGTCGTGTAAAGGGGTTTGTAGACCGAACTCCTTCACACCACTGATTGCAGTCCGCGTTACAAAGACCCGCGACGAGAGATAAATGCTGTTGGCTGTCTCTTTACAGGTCTCTACTCATTAACGGCGACGATAAGTTTAACGACTCTGCCTTGGTGTTTCTTCAGCCGAGTCTTCAAGCGCTGCACACGCAATTTCAAATGCCGGCCGGCGCTTTTACAGCAAAATCGTAGTAAAGGAGCCTTGTGTAAGAGAATTTCTGTGAGATATTTTATAATTGCTTGTATTGGGCATTCACATTAATTTATTTTTCGACGAAATTTATTTATTGTATTATACATTTTTAAATTAATCTCTAATATACATATATAAGATCACAAAAATATTTGAAGAGACAACAGCATTTTATAATTAAATTTGAATTGATATATATAGAGAAGTATATCATTATATTATAATAATTATGTGTTCAGCACCATATAATTATTGCAGAAAATAAAACAATAATCTATTACATTTTATTCTTTATTAGACAAACAGCTTTTTATTAAGCATTACGCGTAAATAAGCACAATGCAATGCAAATTAGATTCTTTACACATAGCTCGAATACTATGCCATTTAAATGGCTTTGTCTCTAAAGCCTCATCATTTATTTTGTCATGTTGATGGCTGTATTCGTTTGTTAATGATACTTGCCAATAATAGTTTAGGCTGTTTATATCAAAAGAAAATTAGACTTTAATCCATTAACGGATATGTTAAATCGTTTTTGCTGGGACTCTGTTATCTACTCGTACCATCCGGGTTTAATTGCATATAATTAAGCCGCGTTTTATCCCCTTTTGCGCATCGAACGTATTTATGCGCTTGTAACGACGTTCAATCTCATTATAATGTCAAAAGTGGCACGTATTTTACGTTTACTAAACGGCAGTCTCTCTCCCCCCCTCTCTCTCTCTCTCTCTTTCTCTCAGCCTACAGTTAACACGGCAACTGAAAAGCGCTCGATGATTTAATCAATAATTCGTTCACGCGTTTCGAAAGCTATAATATCTGTTATTTTATTGTGTAGAAAAGTTGCGCGTCCCATCATTCTCATGCGCAATCAATAGGCTTCTGGTGTGTGTGTGTGTGTGTGTGTGTGTGTGCGCGCGCGTGTGTGTAGGTAATTCCGTAAATTGGTAAATCCATAAAATTGCTCTTTCCAATATATATTTTTTATAGATCAATTTTAGTTACAATTAATGTTTAATAACTGCGCGCGATAAAGTGTTTAATACTTTTAAACGTTATAATAATTATAACATTATAAGAGTCATTTGCGTTGATTATTTAAACATATTAGAGACATGTCGAAATGAATGAAAAATTATATTGTTTTACGTTATTCATTTCTACCGTTGACTCACAACAATTGATTAAATATGTACATAAAAATTAACTTTTGAGTATATTTTGAAAATTATTATTATATTATAAAATATCTCTTGAATGCATTAAATTAAAATTATATGCGATTCTTGAGAGAAATATAAATGAGATATATAGAAAAGTTTGCATTTTTTGATCAGAAACTTTACTGTATCTCATGCAAATTGAGTAATTGGCGAATTACATGGAAAAGAAAAGCAAAGCGATAAATGTACCATCTTTTTTCTTATACATCTTTGCTGTATTTGTATACAGCAATAAGAAAACTTTTGTGGACGGGGCGGTGCGTGTACGTCGGGGGAACAAAAGCTATGCATAGATTTACATCGCGGACGCCCCGCGTTCGATTCACCCCGTGGCAAGAAGCTTTATGGTCGTCCCGGTACTCCCGGAGGCTCAACCGCACCGATTTGTCGGGAAACCGTCGAATCTTCAGGGACAGGCGAATTATTATTCGGGAACATCGATCGTTTTGACGGCCGCGCTGTCGGCCTGGTCAATCTTTGTGAAGGTTGAGAAAAATTCTTTGAATGCAAAAAGAAAATATAATAGATCTGAGATAAAGATGAAATTATTTATCATAAGTTGAGCATAGCATAAAAATAAAAAAAAAAGAATAAAAACGAGGATACATGAATATATTTAGCACAATTAGGAATATATATGATTTAATAAAATACATATAATATTTTATATAAGAAATATTTCAAGAGTTTTTATATAATTGTGTGTGATTGGAAGTTTAATAATGTTTAAGTATATATAAAATACAATACAAATAAGATATCAGTTAATAAAATATTACTATAAATTTTTGCATTTGCATTTTTATTATATATTGCTTAGAATTATTATCATTTGATATTTAATTGATTCTCTTATATGGCAATATAGATTATAATTAATTGTGTTTATTACAATGTATTTTAAAAAGTTTTGGCTATGTATTTAAAACGGCAAATTTTTCTTTGTATGTTCAGAGACAATTGCAAATAGCTATTGAAATGCAGTTTTGTTACGGACGTCTATGCAGTATTATGATGCACCAGTGCGCCCTTGTGTATCGTGTATTTCGCGGTCAACAGCGATACTGCAAAAGTTTTACGTGACACAGTTTCGTAGGGATTTGTTAGCAATCTGTGGCATTCAGTCACGCAGGCCTACTGTTTTCTGTTGTTTCGGATCACCGTGCCCGTTTTTTTTTCCGATTTCACACCGTGTGTGACAGGTGTATTTTTTGATTCTTTGCACAAAAACCGCACCGCCTCGTCTCGTTCTATGCAGCATGACTTTGTCGAAATAAAACGTCGTTCAATTGTGTCAAACTGGATTTTCGAACGCGAGAATCCCGCTAAATTTTTGGTGCACTTTGATATCTTTCAATGTAGAATGTTTGTTTTAAATTTGATAGCGCTTTCATTTGCGCCAATTAACTGTAATTATTGTTACTCGAGATTTCAACGTGTAATTGAAATATTACATCCATTTAGTGCGCGCGTGTCCGTTATCACATTACGTATCTTTTCATTGTAGGGTATTTTTGATTATACACAATGTACGTTGATCAGAAAGGAAGACATAATAACGCATTTATGGAAAGAAAAAAAAACCGCTTATTCGACATTGTGTCATTAAACAATAACAATGTTTGCCGTCGGTGCGTTGAACCGCGATTTATCGTTTTGAGAGACAGCTTTTACGCTATTTTTATCGCAGTGCAAAAGCCGTTTCCAAAACATACCGCGTGGAAGAGGATACTCGCACATCGATGGTAAAGGAACGAGTGCGAGAAATAATTTATTCCAAGCAAAAGCAAGAGAGAGTTCATCTTTGGCTTGTTTGGTGTGGGCGGTGGCGCATAGTATACGATCTTAAATGAAAATGATTTCCCTGGAGAGGAAAAGCTGGGTAGGACCGCGTGACGAAGGGACAGATCAGGGAAGGGAGAATGTCTTAGGTTAACCCCCAGATCTTGAAAGAACCACATCCGCTTTACCGTTCATTTCTCTTCAAAAATACGAAAGGAATATAAACTCTTACGAATTAATGCTATTCTACTTGCGGTTATCCGCGAAACGAACTCACGCCTTTCCATTCCTTAATGGAAGATTTTGATGCATGTTCGTCTCTCATTTTAAAGAGATTGCTTTTGTAGCTTTTTTATGGATTTATAAAAAAAATACGCAAGCAACATTTTTGTCTCACTATATAATAAAATAGTATTATAAATATATGTATGTACACACAAATTATTTTTTATTATATAACGTTTGTTAGTTTTTTATTGTTGTGATCTCATATCTATCAAAATAGAATAAGTTTCAAAAGTTATTTTCTACAATATAATATGTTGAGCTATATTAAATTTTAAAAAGAACATTAATAATAATAAAATTAATGCTCAAAATAGCTTAAAATAACATAATTGTAATGCATTTTACAGTTCTCCATCGACCACGAATGTAATGGACATAGGCTATCAATGGAAAACTCTTCTCTCTTGGTCGATCCTCGCGGCTAAGCTCGAAATAGAAAATGTTTTCTGACGATATACCGAAAATTCAGACTGATTCGTCTCTGTCACCGAAGAAAGGACGAGCGAAGAAAAGAGAGAAGAATTGAGAAGGAACAGGGATGCCGGGAAGTTTGCGGGAGTAAGCGCGGGTGTGAGTGAACGGGGAAGGTGTCGGGGTAGGAAAGGAGAGGAACGTTAAGGGAGAGAATGGAGAAGCTGCCTCTCTCGGGGCCTATTTGTAAATCAGTTCCCGGTTGCTGGATCCTGATAAACGTCCTCGTTACGCGAAAACGTGCCGGCGACGCGATTATTTAACATCGCGACGCCAGCAAGCAAGCGACCAACCTTCCTCTCCCTCTTCTTCCCTCCGAAACATTTGTCTCCTGGTGCCCCTTCGCGCCTCGTCCACACCCGTAACATCGGAGGATGCACTGAATGCCGCGTTGTCCCCGTCGCTATATACGTCGCTTCTATCTAAATTGCAAATATTCCTCCGCGAAATCACGATCGAGAGCGAAGATGGGCAAAGACGCGACCACGATGGTGCAAAGTGTTTCGCCTGGGGAAGATGTGAAGTTTGACGGAGCGCGGTTGAATGAATACCAAATTAAGGTATCGTTAAATCGTTCAGCGAAATTGCTGGCTATATGTCGACAGAAAGAAAGAGAGAGAAAAAGAGAGAGAGAGAGAGAGAGAAGCAAGATGATAATAATAATAAAAATAATGATAGGGTTAACAAGGCAATAGATAATGTAAATGTGTTTTAATTTAATGAAACCGACAGAGGCAAAAGACTATCGTAGAAGCAAGATGATAATAATAATAAAAATAATGATAGGGTTAACAAGGCAATAGATAATGTAAATGTGTTTTAATTTAATGAAACCGGCAGAAGCAAAAGACTATCGTATTATGCACAGATTTAAATAACGCCGCGTTATAAAAATCAATCTGTATGTCGAGAGATTTAAATATAAATTAATATAAATGACATTATAGAAATATACTTCAAAGATATGTTCTCATCAATAGAATTAACTTTTTATTGAATGATATAATTTATGACAATCAAACAAATTTCATCTTTTACATGTTATTTCGATTTATGTAAGTGCATTCTCTCATTGTTTAAGATTCCATTGCTACATCAGTTCTAAAGTACACATATCGTGAAAGAGTATTGGTCGAAGGAAATATCGTTTCGCGTTGATGCGATTGTAAAATTTAAGGTCCGTATACTATCGAAAGTTACTTGCGCGCAAATGTTCTCGCGCTGATTTCAAACAGTTATATGATTTTGTGACTTCTCGCGTACTTGAACATAAATCGCAACACAGTCATACACAGACTCTCGAATCTTGTACTTACTCGTCGAAAATGCTCTTTGGAGTTTGAAACGTTTGTACGACTTTTATGCCTCTCCAAGCTGCCTGCACGTCGCGTTTACAGATGCTTCGCCGAAGGAAGCATTTTGTTACGCGCGTATGTTACTTCGGAACAATTACGAGATGGACTTTTCTTCGTTCAAACTATCACCGAAGGCCATAAGAAATTCACGAATCATCCAATTGTCTTATGTTTATCGCGTTTTACGTTTGAGCACTTCCTCTGAATTTTGGCAGTATCCATATTTACCCGTCAGCACGACGCGACACTAAAAGTGCATCGTTTTAGAAGGAAGATCGATCGAGGGAAACACCAACATTGTCACCATCGCGGGCCTCATAATGGAATGTTGTTGACGTGACGTTGACGACGACGTTGAAGGATCGAGGGAGAAATTTTCCTCCTTCGGTCCGAGCAACGTCGCTGTCGATCAAGCAATTAGCCTTCCCGCTCTCACATCCCTTCTATAAACTCGTTTTGAATAGATCATAATTTTCGTCAAAATATATGCTTAAGTTGGAGAAGCTGCCTCTCTCGGGGCCTATTTGTAAATCAGTTCCCGGTTGCTGGATCCTGATAAACGTCCTCGTTACGCGAAAACGTGCCGGCGACGCGATTATTTAACATCGCGACGCCAGCAAGCAAGCGACCAACCTTCCTCTCCCTCTTCTTCCCTCCGAAACATTTGTCTCCTGGTGCCCCTTCGCGCCTCGTCCACACCCGTAACATCGGAGGATGCACTGAATGCCGCGTTGTCCCCGTCGCTATATACGTCGCTTCTATCTAAATTGCAAATATTCCTCCGCGAAATCACGATCGAGAGCGAAGATGGGCAAAGACGCGACCACGATGGTGCAAAGTGTTTCGCCTGGGGAAGATGTGAAGTTTGACGGAGCGCGGTTGAATGAATACCAAATTAAGGTATCGTTAAATCGTTCAGCGAAATTGCTGGCTATATGTCGACAGAAAGAAAGAGAGAGAGAGAGAGAGAGAGAGAGAGAGAGAAGCAAGATGATAATAATAATAAAAATAATGATAGGGTTAACAAGGCAATAGATAATGTAAATGTGTTTTAATTTAATGAAACCGGCAGAAGCAAAAGACTATCGTATTATGCACAGATTTAAATAACGCCGCGTTATAAAAATCAATCTGTATGTCGAGAGATTTAAATATAAATTAATATAAATGACATTATAGAAATATACTTCAAAGATATGTTCTCATCAATAGAATTAACTTTTTATTGAATGATATAATTTATGACAATCAAACAAATTTCATCTTTTACATGTTATTTCGATTTATGTAAGTGCATTCTCTCATTGTTTAAGATTCCATTGCTACATCAGTTCTAAAGTACACATATCGTGAAAGAGTATTGGTCGAAGGAAATATCGTTTCGCGTTGATGCGATTGTAAAATTTAAGGTCCGTATACTATCGAAAGTTACTTGCGCGCAAATGTTCTCGCGCTGATTTCAAACAGTTATATGATTTTGTGACTTCTCGCGTACTTGAACATAAATCGCAACACAGTCATACACAGACTCTCGAATCTTGTACTTACTCGTCGAAAATGCTCTTTGGAGTTTGAAACGTTTGTACGACTTTTATGCCTCTCCAAGCTGCCTGCACGTCGCGTTTACAGATGCTTCGCCGAAGGAAGCATTTTGTTACGCGCGTATGTTACTTCGGAACAATTACGAGATGGACTTTTCTTCGTTCAAACTATCACCGAAGGCCATAAGAAATTCACGAATCATCCAATTGTCTTATGTTTATCGCGTTTTACGTTTGAGCACTTCCTCTGAATTTTGGCAGTATCCATATTTACCCGTCAGCACGACGCGACACTAAAAGTGCATCGTTTTAGAAGGAAGATCGATCGAGGGAAACACCAACATTGTCACCATCGCGGGCCTCATAATGGAATGTTGTTGACGTGACGTTGACGACGACGTTGAAGGATCGAGGGAGAAATTTTCCTCCTTCGGTCCGAGCAACGTCGCTGTCGATCAAGCAATTAGCCTTCCCGCTCTCACATCCCTTCTATAAACTCGTTTTGAATAGATCATAATTTTCGTCAAAATATATGCGTAAGTAAAGTGAATCTATTTTGATGCTCCTCTTCTGTGGTTACCATAAAATATTTCACACAGTTCTTAAAATATTATTATATATTTACAACGTATTTAAAAATATTATTACAAAGTATTCATTTTATTGTAAAGTATTGATATTTTTTTTATATTAAAAAATAGATTATTTTATTATAAACTATTAAACTTATAAAAAACTAGTAAACTTATAAATTCTTATCAAAACTAAAAATGTTTGATAATCGTTTTACACATTTTTCTCCAATTAAACATGATAAATATTTCTATTTTATATTATTTTGCAATAATTTAATTTTCTTTATTATACATATTTTGTTATTATTAAATTTATATATAATGTATATTATTATAGTATCATTAGCCGAGTATTATATTTAAACGCAGTTATATATTAGTTTATATATGTTAATGCAATTTGTGAAAGATTTATATAACATTTTTATATAGGTAGAGAAAA
>NW_021848825.1:2381704-2431611 GCF_003651465.1 Formica exsecta | reverse complement strand
ATATATATAAACGTTATATCATTCTATATCGCTTTACTAAGGGACTAAGGGAAAGTATAAGTAAATAATACCAATTCGTCACTGACGATCCCTCCTAAATTTGTTTGTGACGCGACTGACAGCGACAATTTTGCATATATATAAACGTTATATCATTCTATATCGCTTTAATGTTTCACTAAGGGAAAGTATAAGTAAATAATACCAATTCGTCACTGACGATCCCTCCTAAATTTGTTTGTGACGCGACTGACAGCGGCAATGAAACAATTTTGCGCAATTACTTTTCGTTAGTTTAAAATTTATTTGATAGAGGAGTGACAAGATAACGACGTTGAAAGATCTTGAGAAGAAATAATGCAATTTTGTTCGGAAATATTATCATATTAAAGAATTGTGATATAACACATTGAAGATTTACTTGTTCGATTTTTATCAAGAATTAATATCTTTAGAACATTCTCTGGAGAATTTTTTGTCAGCTTTATTCGTAATTGTCAAATGATAAATGAGAGAAGTTTTACTTTTTCTTGGATATTCAATACGACCGGTATATTCAACTGTGATTAATGTTTGCCTGATCTTTGTGTTAAGTCGTTTACAGAAAAATTCGAATACTTTGTTCGTTAAAGATACAAAAATAATAATTGTATTTTTATTATTTGTGATTAATATATTGGGTTGAACGGAAAGTTTGTTCCGTTTTTTACTAAGAGATAAAGACCGAAAAAACGGCACGAACTTTCCGTTCAACCCAATACAATAACTTTGATCTCATTTGAAAGATAATTTAATTCTCTACAACTTTTGTTTCGGTACTTTTTGTTAAAAGACGCATACTTTCCCTGATATTTGTAAAAATGTAAAAAATAACCGTGATTTTAGAGGTTTTTGGGCGCTAACTTTTTAAGGAAGCATTTTTCGACCCATGTTTATAGGAAACTTTTTGTTCGGTATTAAATTATCTTTCAAATGAGATTAAAATGATTGCAGTTTGCTCCATAGGTTTTGAAATAAACCAGTTAATAACCAATTTCAAATGTACCGAAAAGTGTTTTTTCGGTCATTGACGATTATTCGAAAACCTATGGAACAAACTACAATAACTTTAATCTCATTTGAAAGATAATTTAATTCTCTACAACTATTAACGGTTATTCGAAAACTTATGGAACGAACTATTGGGTTGAACGGAAAGTTCGTTCCATTTTTTACTAAGAGATGAAGACCGAAAAAATGGCACGAACTTTCCGTTCATCCCAATATTTCACTTTTTGTCTATACACTTACTAAATTACGAAATTTTTATATGTGGATTTTGTACTTTACGAAACAACTTCATAAAAAAAAATGTTTGTACCGATTGTGAATGATATCCAAAACTGTTATTAGAATCGATATTTCGCTAAAATCGCAATCCGACTGTTCGAGGGATTATTATATTGATATTACTGAAAAATATTGATTGTATTAGTTAAAAGCAAAGAGAAACAATATGAAGCGTTATTTGACAATGATGATTGTTGGTTGTTGAAGTTTTCGGAAAAAGTGATAGGATTTGGCGCATGTGTGTAGGTGTAAAGTTTGGGGCAATTCGCATGTCGGATAAAAAAAAAAAAAAATTCTATCGTTTCGCAGCATTGAAATTTTATTCAATAGCGGAGAAACAATACTTCGTGTTTGAGCAAGTTTTAACAACATGCGTTCCACTGCTTCGACAAATTTACATTCGGTATTTATACTGTAGAAAATATTTAAAATTATTTGCGGAGATATTTATTATTTCAGTACGTGAAAAATTCAATAATACTAAAGATATTTATCGAATTTTATTATCAATTTCTGCTGCAATACATTGTTGCAACAATTAACAGTCACGGTCAAAAATCTTTTTTATAGCCCTCCCACAATCAATCAACAATACATATAATATAATAGTTCTATAGTTAAATAACCTAATTTTTTTTTATTTAACAATGAAGTAATTTTATTCTGAAATTGGAAGAATAATAGACGTTAATTGATTAAACACGCCTAGACGACTTTAAGAAAGATAAATAAAGTCTTCTATTCAAGAAAACGTCCGTGCTCTTGAGAATCGATATTCGGAGCAAGTCGGTCGTGCGAGATAAAATGGTTACTTTAGTAACTATAAAAGGGTGAAAAAGCGCGGAAGGGTGGCAAAGGAGATTCGGGGCACCATGAGCGCCGAGGTGCTCTATGCAATTATTCGGTTCATTTAATTCTCGGAACGTCGACTGAGTAATGCTCGCGTTGCAGCGAGAACGACGGTGACGACATGAAAGTGTGTGTGTGTGTGTGTGCGTGTTCGGGGCTCTCCCGTAAGTAAATTCCTGCCGCATAGAATAGGGGAAGAGAGAGAGTGATCGAGAGTACTATCTCGCGCACCGGCAGCTTCGGATAGCACTCGATACCGTTTGAAAGCACGTAGGTAAGCATTTATCTCGAAATATCCTATTTATTTTGGCGTGCAAGATGCGGCCCGCGTGTCCCTTATTTCGGCAATTTGGTCACGTCTGACCAGTCCAGCGTTTCGACGAAAACCTGTAATTTCGATTTCTCTTCAAGATTCCACCACCCTCCTCTCACAGTCAGTCCCTTCTCTCGCTACCTCTTCTTTCTTTTTACCTCCTTGATCCTCTTTGCCGCACGACCGCTCTCTCTCTCTCTCTCTCTCTTTTTGCATTTATTGTTTCTCTTTTCGCGCCGTTCTTTCTTCCGTAGTCTCTTTCGCGTTGTATTCCGTGCGCGGTGCACTGAATTTAAAAACTTGCGTACACATACGGCAAAGACGATGACGAGGACGAGGACAACGACGACGACGACGACGACAAAGACGACGGATGTGCGCAGAACCGGCTTGAACCGGCAAATAAAAGTCGGCAGCACCGATGGTAGGAGATGGATGCGCCGGCGGCTTCCACGTGCAGGCAAATCGATTTAGCCCTTGACGAGTCCTGTTACTCTTTGCTCTTCCCCTCGACTTCAATCGCTCCGCGTTTCTCTATGTACATTCGCGAAGATAAACGGGCCGGGAATTGCGCGATCTTCCGGTCGCGTTGGCCCGGGAAACTTCGAAAAGCGAATGATTTCGTTTGTATCGCAATAGGGGAATCGAGTTATGAAACTCGTATATTCCTATTCAGTCGCTTGCCATGTAAATTGTTTAATACAATTCGAAAGTATCGGATCGGCGCCTGCGTTGATTGCTTAATTTTTTTTTTTTTTTATAACACTGCTTGCACAGGAAACATATGTATGTATTTTTTTATTCACTCCTTTATAGATAGTTAGATATAAATAAATAGGTATATAATAATATATTGAACATAATTTAACTTCTTGTAACTATATAAAAATTTTTTCAATAATTAGTATTTGAAAAACCAACAAATTAATTTATATTACAAAATTGTCAAATTTTGCAAAGAAATCTATTGTCCAATAACAATTATTCTAGTGTCATGCACAATCGTGCGTTATGCGCCATAGGCTAAACAATTTTCGGCAATTTCATACGCAATTTAACGATATTACAGAGGAGCGCGCGACGCGAAGCTTTATGGAAAAAAATTAAACGCTGTTGCTTTGATCGAACTATTCGGGCAGATTACCTCGAAGTTGTCACCGGCCTGTCACACTTGAGAGGGTCATCTGGATATCATTGATTACAAGCGTAACAGTTCGACTCGCCGAACGTGCGTCGCGTGTGTCACGCGTTGCGCGCGAATCCTATAGCCCGTGTAGAAGAGTTCGACAGCAGACGAATCAATATTTACACGTTTGACGCGCCGTATGTGCGGACAGCGTGCATGTACGAATATTTCAACGGAGTCGAAAACCATTGTGCAAAAACCAAGCTGGATAACTTCATCGCGATGGCACTCGCGCGCTCTACGTCGATCATATTTCATTATGTCAGTTTTCCCTTTCGGCCTCCCCTTCATCTGGTAGACTAGTTTTCATTGTTATTGACCGTCTACGCGCGTGTATCGAACATCCGTGGAAGTTATGCCTCGCGGCGTCGGAGTTTCGAGTAGTACGAATCAATGTTTCGAATACGCGTATCCATTGCTCGGGGTCAACTATCTTATCGTACGAATTGATTGTACGAATGTTCGATCAAGTATGTGCACAAAAGAATGGAAATCTCAAGAGCTGAACGGGATGTAATGATAATAAACCTCTATCAAAATTATATTTATATGTTTTGTTTGAAAATTTTATCGATCTTTTCGTGCACATAAAATATTAGTTTTTTTTGAAAAGTATACAGTATGTTGAAATTTGCGATTTATAACGTGTTAGAGAAAAATGTAGTTTTAATTTTATTGAAAATTGGATGCTCTGCAAAACATGTAAACATAATATAAATTGTGTGTAATTTTTTTTACAGTGCAATTTCTATTTAGCGGAAACGTCAAATTCTCGATGATTGCGCTCGAAATATTTTATAGCACGGATATACTCTACATTCTATATATAATTTCCGTTGATTTCTGTGTCATGATATATAAAAATAATGATACTCTTACGATCACATATATTTTATTGAATCGATACGTTATTATGCATGTTACGCGTAAAAATCTGCTTTAAGCTTTGCTTGCTCTCTTTGCTATGGCATGGCAGGTTTGAAACAACTATAAACAATGGCAACTATAAACATACATGAGTATGAGCATCGACGGCACTCGTCGATCATATTTAACTACGTCGACCTTCGTCACTGTTGCAACAAATTCTGGCCGTTGTTGACCGGCGGTCTGTCGGACCGGAGGATCGGCAACGTGCCCCGAGACATATCAAGTCGTTTGATATGGCTATTTGTTTATTATTCACGAAATATCAAACAAGTCAGAAACCTAAGGTTTCCACATACACTCACTTTGGAAACATTAATTCATTTATATATTTTAAAATGGAAATATATCTGTAGGATACAACATTATTTACTATAAATTTATGCAATTATTCTATAAATATAAAAAATGTATAAATGCATTCTTTTTATGAATAGCGTTAATCTTATGCTCGTAAAAATTCAATAAATATCGTTTGCATTTATGTATAGTTCATAAACTTTTATGAAAGTAATTATATTTTAAAATTTTTATTTAATTATATACAGTAATAGATTATAGCATAAACTCGCATATATGATACGATTATAACATTTTGTCAAACACAATTAAAAAATAACTATTTATAATGCATTTAATTATACCTCAGCAAAACGTGGTTTGCTTTATTATTGCAATGACAATCTGTTAATTCCGTTCCATTTAAATTTCGTTGTTGGTACCAAGTTTTAAATGAGTTCTTAAAGAAGAATTATCTCGTAAAATATGCGACAAATGACAAGACGCGCTGAAACAGAGTTCTCGACAATAAGACCGTTTGTCGAGTAGAAGATAAATTCTAACCAAGGCGGCAATGCCGCCAATCAACGATACTGTCGATCAATCATTGAGTTTGGGTAGTCATTAATTAAAAGCGGAATTCGCACGAATGAACCGGCAATGAACACTTGACCGGTCGAGCAGCCTCGTGGAACATCATCCCGATCGGTTTGAAGTGATCCTCCACCCCGCTTCGATCTTCCCCTTCTATCTACAGACGGAGGGTCGTTCGAGGGCGGTTAGAAGGGTATCCGGAGGTAGAGGATGAAATTCACATAGCATCACGCGGGTGTACCCTCATGACGGTCACTCCCCCCCCCCTTGCCCCCTCTCTTCGGAGTAGAACGGTCCGAAAACGTGGCGTCCGTCAGTCCTGCAATTTCGATGGCGGCTCACGGTCCTGTAACCGTCCCCCCCCCCCCCCCCCTTGCCCCCTCTCTTCGGAGTAGAACGGTCCGAAAACGTGGCGTCCGTCAGTCCTGCAATTTCGATGGCGGCTCACGGTCCTGTAATTTGATCAATTAACGCCGGCCGTGCTATACGGGGTAGCAGTGGCTAGGTTGTGCAAGGGTGATTACATCGGATGGACGTTGAATACCTGGCCGCCGCAGAATGATGTGGTTCTAACCAATCCGCGATTACGATCGGCGATCGCGATCTGACGATATCGTACATTGAAAGTCTCGCGATTAATACTCTCGCGCGAACGCCGGAGAGAATTATTGTTCAAGAGATTAAGCAAAGAATCATTGTGTATCTCGTTATGGCTGCATGTATGTACGAAGGTGGTGGAGGATTGCGAGGGGAGATATAAACGGGACGCGAGGCGGGTGCGTCGAATCCGATTTGAGGGTTGCACGTTGCGCGCGTAGTAATTACTTAAGCGCGTTGCAGTGTAGGAAATCGGCGCGCCATGTATACGTGGAAATTGCATTTCGCAGCACGTCACGCGAGAATTCTTTACGTCGGGATATGTCAGTTTTGCCAGCGAAGCGGGTATTGTACTTGAAAGTGTACTCCGAATCCACGATTGACTAATGGATCGACTGATTCATAAAATTTAGGTTTTGTGGTTTTAGCGAAGGATCATTGACATTTGTCGTATGCTTAAATCTTTATTTAGTAGATATCTATCAATGTCTTCAATATTTTGCACATATTTAATACATGCAATTCGAATTGCTTACATTGGTGCACATACATATATGATCATTGAATAATTAATTGTAATCATATATCACAGTAAATTTATTAAATTATACAATTACATACTTTATTTGATTAAAATAATGAAAATAATTAAATAATAAACAATTGCATATTGTTAGACTGAAAATTAACTATGGCCTAATTTATACTAATATACTTTAATACATATTAAATACTATACTGGCCAATCACAGCCATTCCATTCTTTGTAGGCCAATATTTTGCGATGATGCTTTGTCATCATATTATCAGTTTTGTTATACAGTTGATTATTTGGCATTAAACAATGATAAACTCAAAATTTGAAACATTAGAGAGAGAGAAAATAATCTATTTTAATAATTATTTTAAAATAATTATTAATATATACATATATATGTACTTGATAATAAATGTTTGAAATATGTATTAATTAGATCAATTAGGAATCTCTCGTCCGTTTATTTGAAAGCAATGAAATTTGAATTATATGTACGATAATCCAAGATTAGATTGAGCGTGATACAAGAGAATGCAAGTGATCCGTAACATGTCCTGGTTTTGGAATTGTGCACGACGCGTATGTTACTATCCCGTCGTTAGCAGAACCTATATGACGTCATTACAGAATGAAGTGCTTGTTTAGCGGCTAGTTAATACATAATTAGGACGCGCAGACGCACCGCAATAGTTTATTTATGGCAATGTTGTTTGTTACCCTCTTATAAACCTACATGTGCAGTTTCCATTCGCACCAATTAGCGATTCGCATAAATGGCTTACCGCTTTGCGGGTCCATACATAATATATGGCTGAAGGAAGTAATGCCTGCGATAAGTAATATCTGCAAATAGTCGAGAAATACGCAAAATTATGTAATAGTAAAATAAAGAAAATTGCAAGTTTTGATTTATTATTATTAAATATATAGTAATGACAAAAAAATTGTCTTACCTTAACTGTCTTTTTCCACTTACTTATCGTATTCTTCGTCTATATATGTATATACCATATATGTATGTTACATATATGTTTATTACATATTGTTTACTTTTTTTAAATTTTTGTATGTTGATTAAATACGTTCTCTAATGTTTCACTCATTAAAATCTAAATAACATCACCGAATGTATCATAAATGTTCTAAAATATATTTTCTCGTTTCTACTTTAGATTCCGTCGAATAGAAATTTTCGCTTTTTTTTCGAGCAATTTATTTTATTTTTTTTTTCTTTGTAAGAACATGTGGTGTACGTTGTACAGTTGTAATACTAACCAATACCGACAAGAATAACCGTACCTTTTGCGCCGTGTTTCAACGTCGAAAGAATCGGTCCGGGCGCGCCGGCGTGCGGCGGAACGCCGTTAAATTATCGTTTACGATATTAGCCGTCGCTGCATTATCACTCGGCGTTTCTCGCGCTTCGTCGCACAGATCGAAAACCGATAACCGGTCTGGATACAGCGGCAAGGAACTATTCAGAGCGCCACGACGTCTAGCGTCGCCGGCGGATTAAAGGCCGTCTGCCTCCTCTTCCCGTCAGCTTACCGATCTCTTCGTGCGATTTTACACCACCTCTTGCTAAATGCATTCGATGCCGAGCCTCTGCCATTGGCGCGTCTCAAGCGTCTCGATATTATAAAACCATTAACATCTGGGATAACGAGCCGCAAGAGCTCCCAGGTGCCCGAATATTATCGTTCTTGTCACGTCTGTTTGCGCCCAACTGCGGGGCGCGGATACTCTCGGAAATATTTATGCCGTGGACACCTGAAATTCGCCACGAAGGGATCCGCCAGATTATTCCTTGATATCGTATGCAAAGGCGCAAGTTTTTGTCGTTGGTAGTCGTTCCAGCATTTTCAAGGATGAGATGTTATTGGTTTTGTCGATTTTCTTTGAGAAGAATAATATTGAAGCAGCTACTTCTCTCTTAGAATGAGCTATAGAGTGAGTTGTTTTTGCACAAGATTAATTGTCTTATAGATTATAATTCGAAGGAAAAAAAAATCTATCGTTGAATACTGAATAATACGGATATTACGAAAAATCGCGGGAAATTATTATGAAGGTAACGGAAAATACCGTAAGGTATTTAGGGGTAAAATTAATAGAAAGTACACTCTTTTATATACGCCTGCGATATAAATGGTCTTTTATTCACCTCTGAAGCATGAACGGTACGGTGGTGTGAGGCGCTATCTAAATTAAAAATACATGAGAATCTGTCTCGTGCTTGCTGGTGACTTTTTTTATTCCGCGAGAGCATCTTAATTACCAGCCGATCTTGCGAAAGCGACGAGGAGGGTAGAAAATACCGGCAAAGAAGGAGAAACTCGATAAATGCTGCCAGAAAGGAGCGAATGGACGAAGAGGACGTCGAGGGAAGGGAAAGGACGAAGGAGAGCGCGTCATCGAGTAGGGCCTTTCCGCGGAAGAAGGAAGCTTTTCCAAGGGGGTAGAAAAGGCTGGCGGTACTCGCGAGAAGTGGAACGCGCCGACAGTCTGCTGCGGCTGCCATCAACTGAGGAAGTGGAGGTGTTAATTAACTGCTCGTCCCGTCGCCGTCAGGGACATTCGAGAGGGACTCGACTTAAGTTGGCCACTCCGCAGTCATTCCGCCGCTCGTTGAAACGCTCATAAGATATCTTGTTGATGATACACCGAGAGAAAAGGGCGGAGCGAAGTTTTTTAAGGCTAAGCACCGACGAAGCGTATACGCGCGCATAGCTTCCACCGTCGGCTCTTTCCACGCTTTGCCCTCGCGGAAAGTGTTCCCTCGAGCGCGATGTAACGTACGTGGGCTCGGGAAAATGCGATGCGGCTTTTCCCGCGAGTTGTTGGCGAACTCGAGCGTGCTGCGTTAAATTGAAGTGCGAACTACTTGCTCGGCCCATTTCATCATTTTCCATGTTGCACTTGAATAGGCCGTTCAAAGAGAGATATAACTGTATAAAAAGAAAAAAGTAATTTGTTTCACTTTTTTCAAAAAATAAGACTGTGATATCGACAAATCTTATTATTTATCTTATTATATAAATTAGAGAATGATTATTTATTATAGCGTAAATATATTCTATAATAATTTTATATATATCTTTTTTACTTTTACTTGGATATTTCGAAACATAGAGCTTAATGTGTCTTTTTATATAGTAATAAACATTTAACTTTTTATATTTTTGTTATAATAAGCAAAAAATAGAGAATGATATTAATATATAGTAAATGTCGTTCAACTTGCGAAATGAAATCGATAGTGTAATCACAATGGACGAAGCGTAAAGCCGGAATAGAGAAGGTCCGTTGAAACAATCAGAAGAGGATTGAGAGATAATCGTAGATTACCGTAGAACTACTGAACCGGCACAACGAATTGGTGCGTCCCCCGTATTTCATCTCTCCTGGTTTAATCGATCGTACACCTACGAGTTCGCCGAATAATTCCTGTCGCAAGCAGAATAGGTAAACCTGGAATTTATTACGCGTCCGTTGCACCCCACTCACGAGAAGTCGGGAATCGGTTTCAGCCGTTCTCGAAACTGGCGCGATCATCCCACCAATGGTCAAATAACAAAATGAGAACTTTTAACCGGTGGTGGGTTGAAATAGGTTCTATCGGATCAATTTCTGCTTTATACATTTTAATGTTAAAGTTCTGCTGTTCTTTTAATAATTGCATGGTTTTATTATTTTTAACATACATCAATTTTGTATCTTTAAATAGTTTTTTAATATTTTCGACGCATTACTAATTGCATTTATACAACAGAAAGATAATTAAATGATTATTGACGATAATGATTACAAAAACGAAAAACGTGATTTCTAATATTACGGAGATTGTGATAATAAAATAACGAAATATCATGCGAGTACGATATAATTAAAATTTACATCGAATGTAAATTTACTAATTAACGGCGACCAAAACACTGATAGATGTATATGTGAAGTTACGTATTAATTTACATTCCGAAGAGGCGCATTTCAAAGGGTTTGCATTCCCGGGAAAGCTCGTTGCAAATTAATTACATAATTGTAGAGAAATGATTTAGTGAGTTGCTTGTATGGAGCACATGAGAAGTCAGTGGTTTCTGATTTCATGGAATTCACGTATATAACAATCGATATCGCCTCGCACGAAAATTCACTAAGGATCGAGACTATTGCTTGGCACGTAATCGACAGTATTTGCACCAGAACTCATAGTTTCGTCTCCTTTTGCTAACGAACCGCCATGGCAGGAACCTCGACTGCAATCCTGACACCGTGAAACGGCGTTTCCTTGCGGCACCTTAATACGTTGAAGCAGTCCTTTTGTTTCTCTTACTGATTAGTGATTTGACGATTGTGCCTTGAATACATCATCAAAGCAGGAACGAATTTTGTTATCACATGTAGTAAATTTTATAAACAACAAAAAAGATTTCTTTTTTACGATAAATCCTGTCAATATTTTTCAATTTGTGTGCAATTTATATTCATATCATATCATATTGCATTGTAAGAATTTATACAGGAACATATTTTTAAAATAATATAAACAGAATTTTAATTGTTATCTTCTATAAGATGCAAATTTATTTTTTGCAATATTTTCTATTTTTAATTGTACTCTATTAACAATTATGAGATTACAAAATCTTGTTCTTGTCTTAAAATTTACATATATCATGTAATTTAATTGTGTATATAACTTTTTGAAAGATATGGATATGCTAATATTTTTGGACAAGGCAATAAGAGAAAGCAAAAAGTGAGGTGTCATTAACGATCCAATACAAAGCCATAACTGGAGTGAATGTCACTTCTGCCGTTGTAGTGCATCCTTCGGCTTCTCATGAAAGGGATGAGGGGGAATCGGTAAGAGATGAGAGAGACGAATAGGAAGGGGGAGAGAGAGAAACATACCGGTCCGCCACCCACAATTCCGCTTGCGGGCACTGTAATTTGCTGTATGCATGCATCCAGAGATGGATAGACACGGCCGGGCAGCCGAGCAGGTCCGGGAGATCTATGGATTTATGCAAATGTAGGCAGTTAGAGTCCCGAGCAGCCTCCGCCGTTGAATAATGCGTTGATAAGATAGGAGACCAGCGCTCATATGCCGCTACCTACCCTACCATCCGCCATTGATTTGTCACCCTTCTGCTCCGAGATCCACCTTCACAATCTCTCCCGGACCGCTCCTGGGAACGTCCTTACCTTCTCGAAGAAGCTCCCGTGGGTCTGTCCGTCGTGTTGGCTTATGCCAGTGATGATTAGCAATTCCGTATCAGGTACTCGCATCTTTGTGGTGCATGGCTGGCGCGGAGCTTTTGACTTTTTGATAGCGATGTTATCGGCTAAATGAATTTTTCAGAAAAAAGAGAATTAAGTTTCTTTATTATTTTAATGATTATTATTTTCCTTTTGCACGATATTTCTATGCAGCACTGCCGTCTTTATTATAGGATGGAAATATGTTGCATTCTATATAGTGACATGATTGAAAAAAGAACACACACACATACACATAGTAATTGGAAACGGAAAATACCGATCCGATTCTGATGTTATCATTAAAAGCTTTGATTTACTGTAATCTGCAAAATTTTTAAAACTTTACCTTTGCTAGATGAAAAATAAATCAATATAACTACAACGATAAAAAGAAATTCGTTTATAGCTTATCATTGAGATTTAATTCCTTTTTTGTGCTCTTCTATATTTTTCCTTCTGCCGTTTTTAAATACTTCTCTTTTTCTTTATGCTTTGCATTTTTCTCCAATTTCTTTTTAAATCCTATTAGCACTCTTGCTGTACTAAAGACATTTATAAAAGTTTCCAATATAATCAATATGCCAAATAAAATCTTATTAAGGATTAATTTGTATTAATTTTCAAATAGCCTTTGAAAAAGATACATTTTATCACAGAGTAATACAAAAGTGGAGGTTTCATTAAATATAATTTTAAATAATACTCGAATCTTTTTGCTAATCGCACTTCAAAAAATACTTACATAGAGTAAGATTCTCAATCACCCTGCCATTAATCCCAATATACGTTGTTTATATATGTTGTAAAGTACCAAGAGAGGATCAGGTCTTACATTGTTTCCTAACACATAATGTTGTATTGCCATCACAAGTCGGATTTTTGGGAAAATATGGAGGCTGATCGAAATGGGAGTCGGAAAACGATAAATAAGCGTGGACATTGTCTCTTTATATATCTCCCCTTCCCCGAAACTTACACTAATGTCATGTCACTAATGGCAAACATTTTTATAAAATATTATGATTTTGACCCACGTAAATTACGCTCTATACATATGTATGTGTATGTTAAGTAAAAAATTTATTAATTTATTTTATAATTTGTTTTCTTTTCGACAAAAAATTCTATAAACGTACACAAATTAGTGGTCAATAATGTATGTTAACAATATATATGTATATATATATATATATAATAATTTTATTTCAGAGGTTGCTTTAAAATAAGTTTTTTGGGCATAGAAACATTTTCACTCTCCATAATCATGCATCATGATTATTGCGAAGCACCAATTCATTATTTAAATGTGGCCAAGATTGTTCTCGCATTGTGCGAAATTCGCGGAGTTTTTCCTCGCAGGAGATTCTAAGCTAAATCACTTTTAATGACCCGGTCGTAATTTCGCGGAGGGCGCAGAATGTACATCGTGTGCATCGTACTTTAATTACGAAATCTACTGCTACCGTAAGATGAAACAAGATTCTCGAGCTAAGCGTTGCGCACCACCCTTGTTAAATGCAATTCGTAGAAAGCTATAAAGCTGCATCCACACTTGAGCTTAATATTAATTATTATTGGCATAAGACAGCCACTCTTACGGGTATTCGTGTAGTTTAAAAAATCTGTTGTACGCTACTCTCAGAAAATATAACGCGTTATATCATTATTAAAGTTAGATTTATTTTTAAAGAATTATTAGAGATAAATATTTAAAAAAATTAAAATTACTTTTTAACAAGTACAGCGATGCATATGCTGTCTAGTGTTTCAGTATGAACGCACGTTGGGTCGGTAAAGGGTTTAAGCTAAGTGGCAAATAAAGGGTAGCGGCGAGATGTTTGAGTGCTGTTCCGTTTTTCTTGGTACCCTCCTGCCTCGTCAAGGTGAAGAGGTCCTTCTATAGGTTTTCGGAAATGGAGGGTCGTTGCAAAAAGGATACTTCGCACGATGGAAGCGTTTCTACGGGGAACGATGTGATGGCGGGAAAGAAACGGATCGTATATGTATACATATATGTTCACGGAAAAAATAAAACGAAACTTCGTTCACCCTCCCATTCTCAATTGGCTTAGGGTATACCGGAAATTTGGACTCCCGTTCGATTTCCGCGATATTTACAGGGTACTGGCCTAGTTGACTATTCGCGCAACTTATAATATTAGTTCCGTTATACTTCCTATGCAACTGTATACTGAATTGTTAAGTTTCTAGAATTATTTTAATCTTTTTTTTATATGTCTTTAATACATTTCTGAAAAACTCTGATAACGAAAGAAAATTAATAAAAAATAAAAAGTAGAAAAAAAGTTTTTTTGTTTTTTAAATAAAAACATTGTAAAAGTTCAAAAAATATAAAAAGTAATAAAAAATTTTAAATATAAAAAGGCAGACAAGATATAAATAAATCAAAGAAAGTATAAACAGAAAAACAGAATTTATTATAATTATGAAAAATACTATTTTATGAAAAATATTTGATCTTTTATGCAAAATATATACATATACATGAAACACACACTCAACACATAATATTAAAAAAATAATATAATTTAGCAATTTATAATTACTGTTTATTATAGTTGTCATACCATTATTGTTCTTTTAATTAACAGCGCAACTTACTCCAATTAAAAATATATTATCGAAGTACAATTGTTACTATAAATCCAACACATATTCCATACAACAGTCAAACATCCGAGAGAAATTTCGAATCTCTTACAAACCGAAAAACGTTTATATTTGTCTTATGTAATCATATCAGCATGTAAACATTTTCAGCAATATATAAACATGATCAATATTTTATTTATTTTCTATTACGTCCGACTCCAATTTTGGGCTATTTCTACCATTAACCAGTTCCCGCATTCCATTGCACGGGCCAACTTAATCCGCCGTTAGGCTGCCCTCGAACTCTCCTTGTCTCACGGCGGAAGTTGCTCGCGGTCGGCGCTTTAACTTTCGAGTGGTGCGTCCGGCGATGTGCGCCGCTACTTGCAGGCGATCGGGAAATGCAGGTCGGATAATTCGGCCCGATTGGCCCTCGTAAAGCCGGGTCTGCTCGGATCCAATTAACGGCGGTGGTTTGTTGCCGGGCGTACAGTTGATTGAACTGGCGAGTCGGCCGAGGACATCCGTCCTTCCCCGTACACACCCCCGCGTGCCCTCTTTACGATATATACTTTACGTGTACCGGTGGCAAACGTCGGCCGTACGTACTTAACCGGCAAGAGCCGTAAAGTACTCGAAAACTAGGAGAGCGCGAGGTCACGAGTTCTCCCTCGTGATTATCTTTCCCTCTTCTTCCTAGCGTCTTCCTCCTCCGGCTTCTTTCAATCCTTTCCCCCTTCAGGGTTAAAACCAATCCACCTTCTGTAGGACGTTAATTCTGTCTCGTTGTCGGTAGGATAGTTTCGATTCCGCGATGTGTCTGATTGCGTGCTTTCTACATCGACTTCAGTCGATAGTTCCTAATGGATGGCTTTTGTTCTTTTTTGTACATGTAATTCTAATAGAAACGTTTTGGTAAGATTGATATAATTATTGCAATAATTTTTCATTGCGACATAATAAAATGCGTAATAATATGTATTTGTTCAAAATCCATATGGACGTTTTAAAATGTTTAAATGACACGTGAAATATCAGGATAGTCGGTAGCATCAGGAAAATATGTTGTTGATTGAGAGAATGATTTAATAATTTTGAAATTTGCTAAAAGTATTGATAAAAATGTCAGACGAGTATGGCGGGAGTTAACTTTAACGGAAAAAAGAAGTCAAGTATCTTTTAGTTTCGTTGAGCTGCTCGGAGTTTCCAAAGTTGCGTCAAATATAGACAAGATAGAAGAATATAGCGAACAGCATGAACACGACAACGATATTGAAAATATCTGGCTGAATTGGAAATCGATATACGAACGTGGGATGGATAGAAGCGATAGCACTTTTGCGTTTCGAGATTTAAATCACATATTTCGTCAAAAGTGTCGGTCGCGATGAGAACGCGGCGAGGAGTAAAGCTATCGGAAACGGACTCTGGCTTTCTTCGTCTTTCGTCTAATAATAATCGCTGCTCCATAATGCATGAGACAAAAATGCTGAAATTTCTTTGGTTGTTCGGGAATCATTTCTCGTCTACGGTCTGCGCGACGTATAGGCGAATATCAATCCAGTGATACTCGTGTGACCTCACCTTTACGACCGAATGTTTTATTCTATTCTGCATTATTCGTACAATGCAACAATTTACATGAAAACATTCGCGCCGTTTGTGGAATTAAGTGCGACACAATTTTTAAATAGAAATTTTTAATTTTTTGACAAAAATGTGAAAAAATTTGTAATAGTGACATTTAGTTTATTCAGTGTTAACAGATTGTGACTAAATCTTAAACTCGTTTATTTATTGCAAAATTGAAATGAAAAGAGCGTATATTTAAACAACAAGCAACTGCTGAAGTGAGTTTATTCTATTCTATTATGTGATACTTTTTTTTATTCAATTGTTCATTTTAAATTTAACTTGATTCTGTATCTCTCTTTCTAGAGCGAGTGTAAACACTATTACAACGTAGAACGTTCAAATTTGTTCTGATTTCTTTTTTGTCGACATTGCCAGTACTCTCTTACAGCGTCTGTGTCTCATTGTTAACTATTTCTATCCGTTTGCTCTTAAAACGGTAGATCTTAATGAAGACCTCTTTTATTTTTTTTTCTCGAACAATCGTTGAATTGTCGCGCTTCGACATTTTTCTGCTAGAAATATTCTTCTGGTTTTATTTTCTTCTTTTTTTCTTTTGAAATAGCTTGAAATGCGCTTTCTTTGATTTCACAGTCCTTGCAGGTCACAAGTCGTTAACCAGTGTCGGCGACTAATCATGATGTATCTAATTGCGTTGGTCAGCAATCGGATAAGCGCCTTACGGTAATGCGCTTACCAAGTGAAATTTCGACACAGCCTACGGCGCGACTATAATAGAAATTATAGCGCCGTGCTTGCCAAACAGGTGGCCATGTATGAAAGCGACCGCAATCATTGGAAATGCAACGACGTACAGGTGAAAATCTTCTTGCGAGGGAATTAGAAACGAGGACAGTGTCTTTTCTACATATACGATTGCATTTAATAAAGATGGTAATTGTGCAATTTTTTTTAACGCTTTGTTTGATGTTCTCATCAAATCATTTTTTGCAATGATAAATTACACTGTCGACATCTGTATAGAACGGATACATGTGAAATGGAAAACATGTTGCAGATATTTTTAAATTTTCTTGTATTCCTTTCATTTTGTTACGAAACCACTATTATGTAAACTTGTGAAAGAATAAGCAACCAGCAGTTTGGTAAGTTTTACGAAATATGATGCAATTAGAATAATTAGAATAACATCGATGGTTAATTAAATTTGTAATTATTATTACTAACTGTGTATTAATTCTGTCAAATTAATGTGCAGAAATTTTTAAAATATTTAGTTGAAAAAATAATAGGCGTTATTGAGTTTTGTGGTAAAGTGTTTCATATTATTCGTATATAATATTAATCTATTAATTAAATGAGTATGGCGGGAGTTAACTTTAACGGAAAAAAGAAGTCAAGTATCTTTTAGTTTCGTTGAGCTGCTCGGAGTTTCCAAAGTTGCGTCAAATATAGACAAGATAGAAGAATATAGCGAACAGCATGAACACGACAACGATATTGAAAATATCTGGCTGAATTGGAAATCGATATACGAACGTGGGATGGATAGAAGCGATAGCACTTTTGCGTTTCGAGATTTAAATCACATATTTCGTCAAAAGTGTCGGTCGCGATGAGAACGCGGCGAGGAGTAAAGCTATCGGAAACGGACTCTGGCTCTCTTCGTCTTTCGTCTAATAATAATCGCTGCTCCATAATGCATGAGACAAAAATGCTGAAATTTCTTTGGTTGTTCGGGAATCATTTCTCGTCTACGGTCTGCGCGACGTATAGGCGAATATCAATCCAGTGATACTCGTGTGACCTCACCTTTACGACCGAATGTTTTATTCTATTCTGCATTATTCGTACAATGCAACAATTTACATGAAAACATTCGCGCCGTTTGTGGAATTAAGTGCGACACAATTTTTAAATAGAAATTTTTAATTTTTTGACAAAAATGTGAAAAAATTTGTAATAGTGACATTTAGTTTATTCAGTGTTAACAGATTGTGACTAAATCTTAAACTCGTTTATTTATTGCAAAATTGAAATGAAAAGAGCGTATATTTAAACAACAAGCAACTGCTGAAGTGAGTTTATTCTATTCTATTATGTGATACTTTTTTTTATTCAATTGTTCATTTTAAATTTAACTTGATTCTGTATCTCTCTTTCTAGAGCGAGTGTAAACACTATTACAACGTAGAACGTTCAAATTTGTTCTGATTTCTTTTTTGTCGACATTGCCAGTACTCTCTTACAGCGTCTGTGTCTCATTGTTAACTATTTCTATCCGTTTGCTCTTAAAACGGTAGATCTTAATGAAGACCTCTTTTATTTTTTTTTCTCGAACAATCGTTGAATTGTCGCGCTTCGACATTTTTCTGCTAGAAATATTCTTCTGGTTTTATTTTCTTCTTTTTTTCTTTTGAAATAGCTTGAAATGCGCTTTCTTTGATTTCACAGTCCTTGCAGGTCACAAGTCGTTAACCAGTGTCGGCGACTAATCATGATGTATCTAATTGCGTTGGTCAGCAATCGGATAAGCGCCTTACGGTAATGCGCTTACCAAGTGAAATTTCGACACAGCCTACGGCGCGACTATAATAGAAATTATAGCGCCGTGCTTGCCAAACAGGTGGCCATGTATGAAAGCGACCGCAATCATTGGAAATGCAACGACGTACAGGTGAAAATCTTCTTGCGAGGGAATTAGAAACGAGGACAGTGTCTTTTCTACATATACGATTGCATTTAATAAAGATGGTAATTGTGCAATTTTTTTTAACGCTTTGTTTGATGTTCTCATCAAATCATTTTTTGCAATGATAAATTACACTGTCGACATCTGTATAGAACGGATACATGTGAAATGGAAAACATGTTGCAGATATTTTTAAATTTTCTTGTATTCCTTTCATTTTGTTACGAAACCACTATTACGTAAACTTGTGAAAGAATAAGCAACCAGCAGTTTGGTAAGTTTTACGAAATATGATGCAATGTAAATAATTAGAATAACATCGATGGTTAATTAAATTTGTAATTATTATTACTAACTGTGTATTAATTCTGTCAAATTAATGTGCAGAAATTTTTAAAATATTTATTAGTTGAAAAAATAATAGGCGTTATTGAGTTTTGTGGTAAAGTATTTCATATTATTCGTATATAATATTAATCTATTAATTAAATGTTTTAAATCGAGAGAGAGAGAGAGAGAGAGAGAGAGAGAGAGAGAGAGAGAGGGTTTTAAAAGATATATCTTTTAATAACTTTAATTGGAGTAAATGAAATTAATTAATTAAATCAATAAAATTTTATTAGTTATAAAATTATTATTAGACGTACGTACATTATACATATATTAATAATAGATCGTACATACATATTGCTGCGTCTCTTCAAGTCATATTTAGGATATCAAGCAAGTACGCACGTATGCAAATATGAAGTGCTTTACAGCAGTCTGTAGAAGCAAACTGCACATTCGCATAGCTACGGTTTATGTGTTACGCGCATATAGATTGCGAGAAGAAGCGCTCTGTTTGCTCTATTACCAAACTGTGTTTTAATTGTATGTCCTCGTAGTTATAGTCTCCGGATTTCTATCTCGGATATTGAAAGTACAGAATTGCCCGCAATCAGAGTTGCATGCAATTGCAATTGCAGTTCGAAACAGAATCTAGATATTCATAAACTGGTTAAAATTATTATTGATTTTGAAGCATCTCGTCTAACAAAAGGCAGCATTCAAACACAATCATCTCGTCTCTCTCATAACAATTTGATTATATTAACAAAAATATGTAATATTTTATGTCAATCGACTAAATTAAATTAGAATTTATTTGACTAATTACACAGTTTTCATTAATATTTTATTCTTCTTTCTTTTAATTCAATTTCGATCTCTCTCTCTCTCTCTCTCTCTCTCTTTCTCTTTCTAACTAGATTACTAAATAAATATAATAAAAATATATAATAAAAGTTAAAAAATAGTATTTATACATACACATAAAATGTAACTAAAAAATAGAGCTTTCTGAAAAACGCATGAAAATGGTATATTAAAAGCGCACTATAAAACCGCGATATCAAAGAATAAAAAGTGTGCCAAATCTATAATTGTAAAGTTTATTTTAAATATGAAATTGCAAAAGTAAAAAATACTTTATACATTTTTGTTTTATATAATCCCTTTATGCATTATATATATATGCATGGTATATATATTGTTATGAAATTTATTGTTATAAATATATTATTAAAAATATTGAATAAAAGAGATATCGATAAAATAAGCAAGTGCAATTGATATTTATGGATTAAAATTTATTATGCACGCGATATTTCAACTGCTACTAATGATCCAAATAAAAGACTGAAACGTATAACTCTGATCAATTAATAAATCACATTGGAAGAAAAAGAATTAACTTGCGTTTTGATTACCGCGTTTGGCTCTCAATTAGCTTGTTTCCCCTATTTATGGATATTCAATATCAGAGTCTGCACAATTCCGTTTTTGTATTATAATTGTAAGAGTCAACTAATACGGATATCAAAAGGTCAAATAAATGAATTGTGGGAGTCTATATTACAATGCTTTCACTTAATTGGCGCGCAAATAATATGTTGGTTGAATGAGATTCACTAGGTAAATTATAATTTTGAATATACTTTCTCGATACAATCATGCATATGTAAATGCATCCAAACTCACTGCTACTGGTAGAAGGGAATGGACGATTATTATGAAAAAAGTTCGTATATTTTGTTGCTTTCTCATGCGAGTTTCATTTTCTTCTCTCTTTCGTGGCGAATTATAACGGGTGAAATATAATTTCGCAAAATATCCTCATCTCTCGCGAATTGACATTCGAGAGATGGATGTTGGACTGTGTACTTATCTCCGAACTTGTATTTGCTCGCGGTTTAACTACTCAGAGAAGTCAGAAGGGAGCATTTAACCCCATCGCTATGATACATTCGTCGTGTCAGTTCTGTCTATAAAGCTCAACTTGTGTGAAACACTCTCGCCGATGGCATTGGAACTTTGCGACGTAGAATTGTGCGCTTCATCTACTCTATGTGACTTACGTATTCATATTTGTAATGAATTTCATATGTAACTTGATTGTACGCTGTTCCTTTATAACGCGTTACTGCGAATTGTATTAGATAGAAGTTTCAGTTATATCATGCGTTGTTGCTAATAGTTTCTTCTCTGGATTATGCAATATGTATAATGAAATATTTCGAACTCCAATTAGTATAATTTAAAGCTTACATTTATATATTATAATAAATAATTTACGGGTAACGCAAAATTATTTTTTATTTCGATTATATTATCAAATTAATATCAAAGCACATCATATTGTTGTTTATTACAAAATATTAGAAGTAGTTAATATATTAGAAGTTTGTTTATTTTATCAAAAATTTTATCATATTTGTATTTATTAATATATATAGTCACAGTAATTATAATTATTTAAAATATAATGACAATAATCTATAATTTCGAATTTCAGTAGGATTTATGTCAGATTATTATTCATTGAACCGAGCAGAGATCGTTTTGTTATAGTTCGAAAATGTTTCTTTTGATAAAAGTTTTCAGAGATCGAAAAAGCGGTTTATAGCGAAAACTTTAATACCCCGTTGCCAACGGATTCTGGAATCGCGACTCGGCAACGTTACCGATCATGGATTATACGCGAAACGCGCACGTACATCTATTCATTTATACATGTATAGATGCACATGTACAATATATTCCTTACACATTGCATACCATATGACAGAGTATACAAGCTACATGAGTTCTTTCATATGTTTATCTACGTACGTACCGCTGTTGCATATATGCAAGTGTAAACGTGTCTACCGACATAAACTGCATCAAGTTTTAAAGTACGATGTGCGCATTGTCGACTTGTCGCTGTGCACGCGGGAAACGTTTTTCTACGTTTCCTCCTTACTCCTTTCTTCTCTGGCAGAGAGTTTCGTGCCTACGTTTCTTTTGTCTACGATGCACTGTACCATAAACAACCGTGCGTGCAACGGCAAACGTTCATGCCTTGTGTGAGGAAGTATGCATAAAGCGAACAAACCGTAATCCGCTCGCAAAGTTCGTTCAAATTCATCGTAATTTGTCTGCATTCATGATTCCATCCATATCCATTTCCCAATACTCGATATTTTTTCATCCCGCTTGTATTACGCATGCAAATTGGCATACTGGCAAAATTATGCAAAACATTGCACGCATAACAGGATCATGCTGATTCGGAACAGTTTGTTAAGGGATGTCTAATTGAAACGTATGCAAATTGCTGAGGGCGTCGCGTGTCTAGCACTTCGTATAAGTACTTTCTTCCATTTGACCTTCCGAGGCTTTCGCTTTACAATCGCGGACGGGAAGTTTTAACTGGACTTTTAATGCCTACGCTTTCCAACCATTGTATTCATAATTTGTGAAAAAATTACCGAATGCATAATTTAATGAAATACTTACATAATCGTGACGACTTTTTGTAAAAAGTGTTATCTTGTAAAGTACAAGAAAGCAGAGTTTTAAATTAAAAAAGGATAAAGGAATAAAAATGAGTTAAATAGTCAATGAATTAAATGGATTTTTTTTTAAGTAAAAGAATCAGGTTTAATTAATTAATTAAATGTAAAAACATAATATAATACATAATAAGTCTTATTGAAAAAAGAGATATATTAATCATATCAATTAAAAAGTAACCAAAAGATATTGTAAATTTAAAAAAAGTTTAGATTAAACTTTTTAAAAATTGCATTTTGTTATTACTAATTAATTTAAAACTATTCTGTTATGTATATATTACGCTTTCAGTATTTGGTGCAAAACAGAGAGATTTTTCTTAGATCTCTCAGACATCTAAAATAGATATTGTATATCTGTATATCTCGATACGTCTACATCTCGTATCGCTTCAAGTGGTATCGAAATCGCATGCGGAAAGAGAGTGTCTTGCGAAGAAGAAATACGTCACGTCACATGGCCGATAGAAATGCGTTTCTTCGTCGGTCTTGCTCTCGGCGCACGTCTCTTCGGATAAGCGCGAGTCGCGAGGATTCACAACGATTTCTTTGCGCTCGGCCGTCCTCGATTTTAAGCCGTCCCGCCGCATTATCGTTATCATTCTCAATTTGGAACGTCGTGCCGCGGCTGTCTCTCCGCGGAAAGACGCTGTTTTTTTTTCTCTCGCGGTGCGGGGGAGCGAATCAAACGGCGCATCTGGGTATCGATCGGGGACAGCAGCTTCTTCAACTTCCGGTTGTCACGACGATGTGCCGTCGGTCGGGGCAAGAGAGGGACGACAAGGAAGAAAAACGCGATGGGAAGGGGAGTTGAAGCGAGAGTCGAAGGGCTAAGAGAGCGTAAATGTGGGTAAGCAAGAAGAAAAGAAACGATCGCGGGGCGAGCGGGCACGTTTTGCCAAACCTTTTCCATCCCCCTGGTCTCTATCGTGCCACCCCCGACGACCACATCCACCAACTTCTCACGTCCGTGCAACCCCTTTTAGCACTCGCGGCAACCACGCCACTTTCATCTCGAGGGGCGAACGTGTACTCGCAACACCGTTACAGCGGTATATAAGTTTTGAGGTTTATATCGGTTTATGTTGTGGATTAAGGCTTTCCCGGCGCTGCGACGTGGCCACTTTCCTTGTCGCTATTGTCGTGCTTTCGAGCACATAATTTTCCGATGTGGTCCGCTTTGCTCGCCGTCACCAGTTCCCGAACGCTGGCGTCTGCAGTAAAACGTGCACGTTAAATTAGTTATTTTAACGCGAGCGAGAGTTTCTCGCGCACAAATCCCGCTGGGAACTATTCCATCAATATAAATTTTAGTAAAATGTACGTCGCCAGAGGAATGCAGACTTTTCTCATTTGTGCAATGGAATCGTGTATAATGGATAATTTAACTTGATGACTGCGGTATTCTGCGTGGTTCTCGAAGATATTATTATAAATCTCTTTATGGTTAAATCATAATAACTAAAACACATTTTGAGAATAATTAACGAGATCAATTCCTTTTTTTTTTTTGTTTACAAGCTGAGATACTTGATCAACAAAATAAATTATGCAAACAGGCAAACTTAAGTTTTATAAAAAAAATATACACATAAATTAATTCAATAAATTATATCAATAAATTCTATTTTGAATAAGTATACACTCTTGCAAAACGAGCTGATTGTTTCTGCAAATGTAATAAATTTATAATATTTTTAAATATTAAAACATATTGAACGGAAAGAAGATAAAGTTTCTTCCACGCAATTTATAAAACCGCACGATATTTAATCATATCTTATCATAGAAGAGGATGGCAGTTAAACTGGGACAAACATTGACTTGAAAGATCCTGACCTCCTGATTAAATTCAGTGTTATATAGATTCAGACAAATAAGTTCCTCTGAAATCTAAACCGGTTCTTCACATAGTTTTCCTCTCCTTTTGTCGTGCCATCTCTTTTTCGTTCGATCAGGTTTTCTCATTCTCTCTGTTTTCGGATTTGAGAAACACAAGTTTCCTATAACTTTTCCAATAATCGAAAATGTTTCTAGTAGCAAATTCCAGCATAGACTTCTGTCGGTACACATCTCTAGAAATTTGCAAATTGCGTGCGAATTGATTTCTTTTTTACAAAAGCGTTTAAGATGTATATATTATACAATTTTATTATACATATATTTATATATCTTATCATCATCGTTAAATCTTGAGATAATAAAAATATTTAATAGAAAAGGAATCTATTCTACAATAAATTGTGTTAAACTTTGTTGTGTTAAAATTTAATGACATTAAGTTAATTATTTAAACAATTAATTTTATCAAGCAATTAATTAATGGTAAGAAATATCAATGTGAAATATACAAATAAAACACAGAATTTACACTGTAATATCATATAATTCATATATTAAAAAAGCATAATTTACAAATCATAAATCACAAAGCATAAATCACAAAGGCCTTTGCAAGAGTATTTTAACACGTCACATTTTTTTCTCGTGGCAGAAATCTGTGAAATAATTCGTGCAGAACGAAAACGTCACCTCGTCTGCCGATTTTCGCTCCGACTTTTTTTCTTTTTCCTTCCCTAGGGTTAAAATGACGCACAACACTCTTTGATTTCTCGTCCGACACGTTTCACGTCCTTTCCACTTTCTCTGTTCCTTTCTTCTTCTCGCTATCTCGCTCGGCGATAACCAGCGCCGCCTTTCACATAATGACGGGCGAGTAAAACAATCATTAATCTGATCTACCTCTCTCTTTCGCGTTTGTCTCTTCCGTTCGCTTTGCGGGTGTGCAGGAACGAACATTAATTATCGGAAAAAGGTGCAGGCAAAAACGTTGAGCTCATGTGAGCTCGCATCTCGCTGCGGCGAGCTCGAAAGTCCGGAGTGGAGCGGGAAAAACCTGCTTTTCCAACAGTCATTTGAAATCCTCTCTCCATGTATATGTTCAGGTTCGATCGATCGTACGATTGAACAATAATCTCGAACCGTGTAAATGTACGCGTACATGTAGAACGCGCCAAGATAAATGTACACGCGAGCGTGCAATCATTCTGTCGATAGGCGTTCTATTAATTTTAATTTGCGAGCGAAATCCGCGAATCTGCGTGCGGCGCTATCGTTTCATTGGAATTCTCCGGATCGTCCGCAGCGAGAAAATATTTAATTCGTTTTACGCGTACATACATACACACAATAGGATGCGGAGTGCAACGTATACAAGCGATATCGAATTCCAGCAGCGCGGCAGATCCGGAGGAAGATCTATTTTTACACACGGGACGAGCGAAACCCGCCTGTTTTCCTCGCATTCCCAACAACCCCGTTTCTCCCCCTTTTTACCCCCTTTTTTTCCCAGCCCTTCGTAGCAACGCGGAGATGCATCGCGATCGGCGCTCGTTTTTTAGAGATATCTTAGACTCGATAACGGAAAACCTTGTTACACTCTCAACGTTCGACCGTATATCTAGTTCCCATTTCTCTGCTCCACAACTTAGACGTGTCACCGGGGGGGGCTAACGACAATTCCCGTATTCTTTGCTCGGTTCGACAATGCGTCCTCCGCACTTATTCAAGCTTTTCTGATCGATTTTCGTCGGAATCGCATAAAAGTAGCTCCGTAAATTCGTCGTCGACGAGCGAACGACGCGATGAGTTTTCGACAAGCTTCATTACATAATTCCAATTGTCGTACGTATAAATTAATTACGTTTCGCGTAATTTTTGATGAATATGAAATGTGTGAGGTTTTGAAATATAGTTTCACTGTGTAACGCATTTTATTATATTGAATATTATACATGTGAGAGAAATTCTACGCGTTACATAAACGAATTATTAAATAATTTGAGCTACAAATGTATGCAATTGCTAACAATTAAATATTTAATTATAATAATTAAATATTTTATTGCATATTTTATTTACACATATATATTTGTTTAAAATATTTGCACATCAACAAGTCTGTACGAGTTTCTTGCATATTTTTGTGTAGTAAACTTTCTCTTTTTGCTATAGATACATTATCCGCAATGCGGAAAATTATCTGTTATACATCACTTTGCTGAAAAAGTTAGTCTTATATCCTATCATATAAACCTGGATAAATTTTGAAGGCTAATATATCTACATAATTAATGTAATTGCTGCAGATAAAACATCGTCCAATAGCGCGTGTTATATTATTTACTTTTTCTTTCTTTTTTGTTCTTTTTTATAGTATCTATTTGTCATATAAAAGAGCGCATTGGATTCAGACGAATATGTCTTGTCCCAAACTTATATTTATTCAACACATGATTTTAAATGGCCATGTCGACACAAGATAATCTGTAAAACAAAACTAGCATTGACTATCGCTTTTCCGATTCTGTAGCGCGAAATATTCGCGAATTTTACCGATCGCACTTATTGGCGCGGCGCGACGCCGAAGGTGCTTGAGCTGTGAACGGCGCTCAACTTTTAAATTATTACTCAGTTACCGGGGTTTTATTGCGCTAATAATAAAAGCGAGCGATATCACGGCCAACCCGCCGGCCTTACCACCACCTCGCTCTCCGCGCACAATTCCCCCATGTGTAGGTAACGTTTTGTTGTAGCTGCGAAATATGGTCATTACTTATACTGCGAGCTTTAGCGTGTCGCCCACATCGACCAATATCTTTAATGCTTGTGATACTGAAATACGTACAAGACCAGTGTGCAAGATGAGATTTTGTTGCACTGCGATTTTGTATGATAAAGGACCGTTAGCGTTTCCCTTTGTATTCTCTATTTACCTCCGTTTTCTCATCACACAATGTTTTACACATTAGCATTGTCATGAATAAACGTTATGGGTCCTTTCATGCGGAATATGGGAAAATGAAGAAATTGTAATGTGTGCACGGAAGAACAATTCTCATCGTTTTGCCAGTGGCAATAACTTTATAGTAACAACTGCAGTAGTTAATGAGAATATACTACGTCTTTGTGACGTTTAAGTAGCGATTAAACTATAAAAGGATATTATTAAAATATTTTAGTTTTTCTCCCTCTCTCTTATATTTGAAAAATTTCTTGTATACTTTGGCATATATGGTGGTTAAAATAAAAATTAGCAAGCCAACATATATAACTAATAATGCGAAAAGTATAACAATAAAAATATAATAATATTTTTTCTTATTTCTTTTATATATTTTTCTATTTAATGCGTGTATTAATATTTATTCAATGTATTAATCTAAAATAAAAAAGATAATATAATATATAAAATTCTTTTTTTGTGGTACACAGATGAGTTTGTAAACTGTAATTTAAATGCATCATATCGTAAACTTACTGATTGATTGTCAGTATAGTGTCAGGCCTTTCAAATATTTCTCGGTACATCGAGCTCACTTGCTAAACACTTAATCTATGAAACATTGGGTTTGTGAATCGTTAACAATATCTTTTGTCGCAATGTATTATCAATTACTGTGTACACATATGTAGAATGATAATTCTTATCGCAAATGTGTCTTACATTTGATTACAGATAAATTAAATATAGCACGAAAGCAATGATGAATAATTTGGATGTATACGTAGTTCACAATGCAAAATTTATTTTTGGCTTTCAGACAGGCAGGAGGTATAAATACACAATTTTATTAACTTTAATATTATATATTGAAGTGAATGTAATATAATATATTACAATGAAAATTATATTACGTATTATGATTTTAATTGTTTAAAATTGCAAAATAATTTTTGCAGTTATTGATACAATAAGTTACAAAATGTTGATACATTTATTTAGTGCACTAACTTAAATATAATATGTATATTCGTGTTGTGCTAGAGTATATTAACAGTAATAACTTAAAGTATATTTACTATATTTATTTCCGTGCAAATATATATTATAAATATTACATTTAATTATAAAAATGTAAGATCTTGCTTTCTTTACATACTAAAAAATAATTTAATAAATTATTCGAAACCAAACTTGAAGGCTCTAATATGTAATATTTATTATTAGGAAAACGAGCTAATTGAGAACCAGGTGCAGTAAACAAAGCGCATATATTTTTTTCTTTCAATGTAATTTATTAATTATACAATATCGTACATTTTGGTTTCTAATTCAGACTATTATTAGGAATTGTCACGAAATTATATAAAACAATAATATGTGAATTATATAATTATAAAAATTTTTAAATCTCCCATAATAAGTACATACAGTAATTCAGTTAATGAAATGCATGCGTTATTAATAAATACTAGAACAACACAGACGCGCGCTGCGCGGACATTTTCCAATTTCTTTAACTTTTCTTTCCTAACTTTAACTTTTTCTTTCACAAACTGTCAAACTGTCAAAATTCTCATGATTTGACAGTTGCAAATAACACGAATAAAGCAAATTGCAGCGCACAAGCGAGACAGCCAATCAGCATCGCGGAAAAAGTTACAAAATGTTGATACATTTATTTAGTGCACTAACTTAAATATAATATGTATATTCGTGTTGTGCTAGAGTATATTAACAGTAATAACTTAAAGTATATTTACTATATTTATTTCCGTGCAAATATATATTATAAATATTACATTTAATTATAAAAATGTAAGATCTTGCTTTCTTTACATACTAAAAAATAATTTAATAAATTATTCGAAACCAAACTTGAAGGCTCTAATATGTAATATTTATTATTAGGAAAACGAGCTAATTGAGAACCAGGTGCAGTAAACAAAGCGCATATATTTTTTTCTTTCAATGTAATTTATTAATTATACAATATCGTACATTTTGGTTTCTAATTCAGACTATTATTAGGAATTGTCACGAAATTATATAAAACAATAATATGTGAATTATATAATTATAAAAATTTTTAAATCTCCCATAATAAGTACATACAGTAATTCAGTTAATGAAATGCATGCGTTATTAATAAATACTAGAACAACACAGACGCGCGCTGCGCGGACATTTTCCAATTTCTTTAACTTTTCTTTCCTAACTTTAACTTTTTCTTTCACAAACTGTCAAACTGTCAAAATTCTCATGATTTGACAGTTGCAAATAACACGAATAAAGCAAATTGCAGCGCACAAGCGAGACAGCCAATCAGCATCGCGGAAAAGCGACAACAATAAACTTTGATATATGCGAGTATCGACTTTACATGTCTTTTTTAGATAGGGAGGGAGAAAATACCAGGGTTGGGAACGTTACTCTATAAAAGTAACGCGTTACCGTTACCGTTATTTTTTGTAAAAAGTAACTTGTTACCGTTACTCGTTACTGATTTTCCGTAAATCATATCACGATATAAATATCGTCTCTTATATTTTAAATAGTCTTCTGTATTGTAAGATCTTATAAATATATGTATGTACAATCATATATACAATTTTATATACTTTTTCAAATACGTACAAAGAAAATATACACAAACATACACAAAAAGAAGCTAAAAAATCCCATACAGCACAGAACTATGCAACATTGCCGCAATGTTGCTACAATGTTGCAATGTTGCTGCAATGTTGTAACAACGTTCTGTGCTGTATGGGATGTATTACAATTAGAAGTAAGTAGGCCAATTCGATATCGTACATTTTCAGACAAGATGTCAATTAGCAATTTTTTAGCTAATTATTTTTTATTTTGAATAATCTGTATTGTAAAATCTTTTAAATATACATATATACATACACTGATAATACAATTTTATATACTCTTTCAGATACATACAAAGGAGATACCCAAAGGAGCAGGGTTGGGAACGTTACTCTATAAAAGTAACGCGTTACCGTTACCGTTACTTGGAAAGTAACGATTCGTTACTTTTTCGTTATGTTTTTGTTTTTTGTAATGCTAAAATAAGCTATTAGATTATAAAATTATTTAATAATCAATATTAAATGTAATAATCTATGTTACAATTAAAAACTCTAAATTAGTCTCTATATAGCAAGCGTTTTTTATATTAAACTTATTTAATGATTCTAATTTTTTATATTAATATTTTTACTTTTTAATACACTTATCTTTATAGAAATTTAAATTGTAATTTACAAATTTCAATTTTGTCGAAAATTTTTATCAAACCTATTTTTTTAAATATTGATATTATTAAGAGTGTATTCCAATATTCACTGCCAGTATTGTAAAATCTATAATTTACGTTACAATAGATTTTCAGTACTGGCAGTGACTATCAGAATGCAGCCTATGATAGAAGGCTACAAAATATTTTTCAAAAAATACATCTATCTATTGAATAGATATAAGATAACAAAGAACCAAAAAGTAACAATATAAGTAACGGCTAATTCGTTACCGTTACTGTAAAAATGTAACGACGTTACCGTTACCGTTACAAACAGAAAAAAGTAACGATCGTTACCGAAAAAAAGTAACTGTAACGGTAACGACGTTACAAGTAACGCGTTACTTCCCAACCCTGGAAAATACTACTATGATTATTATTAATGCTTTAATAATAATTAAGATGCAACATATTCCCCCACATGAAGTATCGCGGGCTAAAACATAAAAAAGGCTTATTATAATAATAGAATATACAAGAGAAAAGTTGATTGTATATGATTGGCATGTAAATTACAAATTCAAACCAAATATCATACATTTAATGCATGGATAGACAATAACATATAATGATCATAATAAAATTTATATTTTTTAACATGACAATTATACAATTGTCATAAATATTTTGTTTGAATTTGACAAAATTATTTATGCTGCGATAAAAAGAAATAATTATTTTGCGCTCATATTTTTTAAACATTTAAAAATTAATTGTGTTTTTAATTGCTTCTGAAAATACAATAAGCTTAAATAGCTTTTTTTTTATAACTTTTGTAATATATTTTGCTTCTCGCGAAATATATATGTAGATATCAAGTCTATAGATGATATCATGATTGACTAATATCTATGGTTTATTTAAACTTACGTTTCTTGACTGCAACAGGTTCCATTATTATTATATTAGTATCAGGTTCCATTATTATTATATTAGTATCAGAAGGTGTGTTTCCGGGTTGACCTTGCTGATTTGATGCTGTCGATACATCTCGTGGGTTGTGAGTTGAATAGAATGGGATATTCGAAGAATATAACTGTGACTGCTCGTATGAGGGTGGTGCAGAGTTATCTATTGTATATATATCTGATTTATGTTGCATCTTTGGATTATAAAATCAATACCCTTAGCGTTAATTACTTTAAAATCTAAAAAAAGAAAGAATAAAATGTGTCATTACTCTTGAAGAAAAAAATAAAATTTGTACGTGAGTTTGTATTGAATTAACATGTATATATGAATTAATGTGTATATATGTAGTATTGAATTAATATATATATATTGAATTAATGTGTATATATGTAGGGAGAGAGGGAGATATATTTTATGTATTTATAACTGATTAAACTTAAAAAATATAGATACATGTTATGATCTAATTTATTATTAATAATTATTAATTTCATCTTTTTGAAACAGACAATATCTCCTTTTTAAACATATTTTTGTATTGAAAAAACAAAACAACAGAAAGAGAGAGAGAAACAGCGATTAAAGATATATCTAGCAATAATAATTAAATAAGATAAAAATTTGATAACTTTATACGACATATACATGCATATGTCATATGTGCAAGGGCAGTATGTTTGTTGAATTTACATCATATTTATTTATAAAGATTCGTAAATTTTTATCTCTTAACTCTTTTATCTTTTATCTTAAAATCGATTTTTTCATATTGTAAGATATGAGATTGGCTAGCTCTAAAACATTCTATATATTCTATATATTGTGATGTTTTAATTTAAATAAGTAAAATGAATCTAATCGTAAAAATAAGAAAAATTTTATTATTATTCCTAGTGTGTACATCGTTAACTTCTTTGACGATGATGTTTCTAGCATGCAAGTTGTGGTGTGCAACTAGACAATATATGTCTCACATCACCTGTGAAACTATAACGAAAAGTTTTTAAACAATTAAATTATGATTTCTTAATATCACTTGAATCTAATTGTAAATGAAAGTCAAATACTTTCGATAACATTATTAAGGAGATTATACGTATCAACATTTTAAAGATAACATGGGCATAAAATAAGTCATTATAAAAATTATGAATTTCAAGAATTTATTTGTCTTTCGCGCGATATTAAGATTTAAGTTCAACGGATATTATTTGTTAATATAATTGATAAATACAACAGTAATATTAATTTTCCTAATTGTTTGTGATCTATCATGAGAAAAATTCATCGCATAATGCTTATAATTTATTGTAAATGTTTGAATCCAATTATTCGTGCTACATATCAGTTAAAAATACGACTATTTTTAATTATACTCTCAATGTATTTCCAGAGTTTAGAGATAGATAGATAGATAGATAGATAGATAGAGAGAGAGAGAGAGAGAGAGAGAGAGAGAAAGATTAATTGCATAAAATTTATTAGAATCAAGTATTTCTGTTTATTAAAATATGCAAATATATTAGCATAAACTTAGTGATCCTATTCAAGCAAATTTATAATAGAAATTGGATGGATCTAGTTTATTTTAAAGCAAATTATATCATGGTATCTTAAAATTACAACACTCACTTTTTCCTTAGTCTTTTAATGCACGGTTTCATTAGGCTATCCCTGAATTGCAATTGTCAAGCACGGCACACGTATCATTTCATTGCTAAATATAATCAGTTATGCCGACATTGAGTGCTGTTATCGATGTTAGAACTCCCACTCTTTTAAAAGAGATATAGAGGAGCGGGGAATTCAAATGGGTTAAGATACGCGTGATTTAACTTAACCATGGATTAGAAATTTATAATTATATCTTAAGTTGCATTAAAATTGTATTGAATTAATTTATAATAAAATTATATTTCTTAAAAATCGAGACATATTATACTTGATATGATTAAGAAAATAGCAAATTCTAAAAAAAGCATATTAATTATTTTTTAAATAAAATTTTACATTTAAACTACATAGTAACAGATTCGTGATATTGCGATATCAATATCGAGAAAAAAATGTTACTAGCGATGTGTGTCACATTTGTATTTTATCGAGTGTTGACTTTTAAAATACGCGATAGATACTGCGCGGCAAGAGAATTGTGTTTATATGTATTAGTCGAAGTCAAGTGATCCCTGTGATTCTCAATCGGTGCGGCAATAACATGAACGTATACGAGTTGCCAAAAAGTTCACGCATACGATACTCGTGTGGCAAGAGAGAGGATCGGAAAGATCGGGGAAGAAGAGAGAGCAGGTCACCGAGAGAGGAAAAATGGGTCGGCGCCGGGATTTAATCAATGGTTTCGGTCTCTTTCTCTCTCTCTCTCTCTCTCTCTCTCTCTCTCTCTGCTTCTTGCCGATGCACGTGACCTCGTTGCACCCCGTCTCTTGTCCGTTATCCGCTCACGCACGTCGTTTTATCGCGTGCACTACCTACTTCCTCCGCTTTTTGTTGCCTTCTTTCGAACGACGTTGTTGCGGTGCGTCATTCTGGGAGTCACCCTGGCGCCGAGTGTGACAGTCGTCGCTCACTCGTCAATGTTCGAGGCACGATAGAAAAAAAGTTGCATGTATGATGTTGTGTCATCGACCGAATCAAACTTCCACCTATACGACGAATATATATGACAGAGACCACACGTATGCGTTTGATCGTTTCTCGTGACGAAAGAATTGATGACAAAGCATAGGAATTGCGTTGTTTATATATATATGGACACTTCCGATTTAATTTATGATCACGTACACAAATGTACACACACATACACATCCACGCACAATTTATCCAGGATGAGTTTCAAAAAGAACTACAACATGTCATATTTTTAAGTGTATTTAAAATCAACTATATTACTGTACATGAGAATATGTTAGAAAACATTACTTTTGCCGTGACATATAAATTAAATTACAAAGAGATTTATAAAATAATTATTGTTATTCATGAAGAACTACATTATAGATAATTAATCATAATGATAAAAATTATGATTAAAAATTATTATAATCGTGTAACGAAAGATTATATATATTTAATAACAACCTATTTTTATCTGCAAAAGTGGTATTGCGAGTGGAAATTTTTCTGGCGTATGTAATTAGAATCTCAATACGTCAAATATATATGTCATACAATATTCTCAATTCTCAGAATTAATGACGATTTTTAATCAGTAACTAGTCATATAAGATATATATAATAGAATATTAATATCTAGTTGAGACATATATACAGACAAAAAAATTATTACTTATTTATGAGCTGAGTCTTTAATATGTATAATCTGTAGAACTCTATCTCTTACGTATTTCTTCTATTTCTTAAGTATTGCATCATACATATATTAACAAGACGAGCAGAAAGTAAATCATATAAAAATATTTTGGGTAAGGAAACGAATGAATAGAAAAAATTTGCAAATATGCAAAAAAAAAATTATCTATAAATTATTTAAACTAAATACGAATTGAATCACATCTAATCTAATCACACCACACACATCTTTCACTATACACTACACACATATACATATTGAACACACATTTATCTAAGCAATTAACGATTTGTATTTATTTAACGAATTTTGTTAATTATACTCTGGCTAAAAATTTTTTTAGCAAAATTATTTTTAATCTTAAATTAAGACAAAACAAAAGATATATAGAAATTGAGCAGATATACATAAAAATTATATCTCGGAAATCGTATATATGCTTATCAATATTGATATTGTAGGACATGTATTCAACATAAGACATATCAGCATGATTCATACTATATTGATTAACGTCGTTAGCTGCTTACATCTTCAAAAGTCAATGATATTCGAACAATTATACTTTTTATAGTCGTCTCTATGTTTATCCTACGATATTTTATATAGTAAGATATATTTTCTCTCATTAATTCTTCAGATATATTTTTTCTCATTAATCATATTTTTTTATAATATCTTGTGAGTAATGATGTTTTTTATAAATTTCATCATTATATATTTGTTAATGTATGAGAGAAATGTATTTAATGCGATCATGACTTATATAGAATGATATGGAAAATTTCATTCCTGTAACGCAGTAATATACGATCTTAAAACGTCACAGCTCATGCTTTCGCGAAACTTGGGCATCTAACGTGTGTTGCCGGAAAATGTACTCAGACGGGCTGTCGAACGCTAAGGCACTGTGAATTCACGCCACATAATTTCCGGGTGTGAAGATGGTTTCTGTCAGCGAGGAAGCAAAATGGCAATGTGACATCCGCGATAATTCGCTACAACTGTATCATACTGTATATAACTGTCGTTGTAATAATGAATGTACAGTCGATGACCAATTTTTTCGAAGCAGAAAGAAGCTAGACAGATAGTCATGGTAATAAGATTATAATTGAAATTATAGTAAGCTTCAAGTAAAGTGTGATTAAAGTAGAATTATGGTAAAAAAAGTGTTAAAAAAATATTTCTCCGATTGATAATATGTGACCGCGTCAGCGGCTATTAAATTTGCATCAATGTTAATATATGTGTCACATACATTAAAAACTATTTAAAAACAGAATAAAATGTATTGAACACATTCATGGTCAAACAAATTAAAATACCTACACGCATAGCAAATGAGATGTAAAATAATAAATATCACACTGTGACGTCTTATGCTTATATGTGTTTAGAGCACAACAATTTTTTGTATCCGGTTAAAAATAATAGTACTCAATTAATAAAGAGAAATATCATTTTTCTCTTATTTATAAAAGTTAAAAGAGGACATATATTTTCATAAGTTTTAAGTTGAAACTGATAAAAACAGCTATAAAAATTCATTATTTATTGTTATATTATGCTATATAGCTGTAATTTTTATTTTTTGACAGATGTGATATATCGTAAATAATGTCAATAAGATTTCGAAACTGTTACCAAAAGATATATATTTTTGCTTTCTGCGGATTTAACTCCTCCTTCTACAACTTTCAAGTATGCATTCTGCGCTCATGTAGCGCTTCTTACTATTTCACTTGCTACCATTTTCCGCCTCTCTCTTTGTCGGGCTCGTATACAATTTTCAGCCCCAATATTTTTCGGATAAAATGCGCGTGCCGGTGGTTGTCGGCGTTTCCTACGTTATTCAGGAACAAATGGACTTTTAAATTGCAGCACCACAGGCCCCATCTGTAGTCGGCGCGTGGCTATCGCCGTGGATGCCGATAATGGATGCAGCGGTGCCGCCCGCGCGACAAATACGTGTCATTATATCTTTGTGTTTACTTCAACGCATGCAGCATGCGTGCCTTACACTGTAATTACGACACCGCGATGTTTAATTTAGGTCGAAAACTACCGACAACGGACACGTTCCCGCGAGTTAATTACTGCAATTAATCTCCTGGTATTTACAAATTCCTCAGTTAATCAGCAGAAATCGCTTTGCATATATACAGAGATTGAGTTAAGAAACATCCAAAGACCAAAATAAAAAAGAGCAATTATTTGAGATTAAATATTTTTCAATAAATGTATTTTATTATAGTTACCATTAATATTTTTATAATTAATATTTTTTGTATATTGCATATTACTAATAATTTGTTTATTAAAATATTTAAGAATTGCAAATATTGTATTTTTAAAAACTAATTAAACTTCTTAAGCGTAGTCTTAAGCTTTATATTTGACTAACTAAACGTTCTTTTTGCTTCTTTAAAAAAAACTAATAATAGTTTAAAAATTTAACCATGTTTTTTGACGGAGACAAAGCAGAAAATATTACGGAAATAAAGTAAAAAGTTTACGGAAATAAAAAAAAAGTTACGGAATATTGAGGAAACTAAAAGTGTTTTTCTCACTACTTCATTATTAAGTAACTACGAGAGCTATAATTTACTACTCATTAAATCAAAGACGTTTTTACGTTTGAGGCGTATCATTGATTAGGTAGATTATATTACTTATTCTATTTTGTATGCATTTGAGAAAAGATATACGTTTGTTCAAATTTGTTGACGAAAAAAGAGGAAGAGAGAGAGAGAATTTTTTTATAATATATTTTTATATCGCGATGTCCGTATATTTAATTCAGAAATTGACATTACCGCTGCAGCTGCGTTGACACGACTATCATTTCAATTATAAATTGTTTGGTCGGACTTGTTGTGAAGAGACACTCTTTTTCGCCAGTTAGAAAACTTCAGACCCACACAAACGAGAACAACAGCCGAGGACGGAGTTCTGAAGAAGTTTCGCTGCCACGAAAGCGACAATTCGTCCCGCGGCCGCGTTTTCGTATTTACTTCGCACACCGCTTTGTCCCCGCGTAATTACGTTCTGCGGAAGCTTAACGCCCGACAATTACTCGGCGGTCGTCGTTAATTTCCCTCGAAATAAAAGGCGACGACCACTACGACAGTGACGCTGCCGTGAAGCGCAATACCGAGTGGGAGCCGAGCGACGATACCAATCTTGCGATTTCCGCGAGAAGCACAAAGACCGATTCCCTTCTCTCCGGGCTGCCGCGGATAACGGCCCTTTGGAACAAGGAGGTTTGTCTACGTCGTGGTCTGTCGACGCGACTACCGGCTCAAACCCCGCGGCTGATTATTTTCCGGGCGCCCAAGTCGCGTCGAAGTTACTGAGCGCGTCGCGAAATTACCTGCTTTTATCGCAGAACGGTTCATCCATTCTTAAGCCAAATCTAATCTACCCGTACAGTCCGGAATGTCGAAATTGTATATCGGGGTCGCAACTTCGTAAAATTGCAACAAAGTGTGCGAGCACAGGCGGACTTCCGTTCTCGCTCTCTTTGTCGCTAAACAGTCCTTTGTTCATTCATTTGTTTTGTGATAGTCGTTAGCGCTCTACAAAGTTTTTAACCAAAGAATGAAAATCGTTTATGAGGTATTTTAAATTGCAACTGTGATTCATTTGTGAAGTGAAATGTTTTTGCAAAAAAAAAAAAAATGGAATATTTATCTCTCTTGCAATCTGTCATCTTTATCTAATATGTGTCAAGTGATGCGGAAACATTAAGTATGTCACTAAATAACAAAATATTATTTAATGTAATTTTATACAGACTTTATATGTATCTGATCTCTTCAGAAAAGATCCAATTTTAAATTATTTAAATTAGACTTGTTCATTTCTATTTATTAATCACACTTTTATTTATAAATATTAATCAAAACGCTATAGACGTTTTAAATACTAATCTACAATATAATATAATTACGTCATATATATGCCTATGGAAATAGTAATTGATTAATTTAAAAGCATGTAGCCTTTTACTGGCAGTGTCGTCATTGCTTCCCATTTATATTTTCCAAATATGGTGTTCATCGTGTGCTCGTGAGCACAGCGTCAAATTTTAACAAGCATGTTTTTACATAGGCGTATACGTACATCATGAGCAGTTATATATATGGCGCATAGAGAAAAGAAGGGAGGACACGAATGTGCCATAAGAGCAGCTTCACGTAGACGAAGTAGTCGTAGCGCGCGCCCCAGTAGTAACCCACCTTTATGATCAACGCTCTTAGAAAGTGCATTTTCCCCTTTTCCTTGTTGCAGTGGCAGTAAACGCAAGAGAGATCATCTTGAAGGCCATTCTATCAAGAATAGTTTTCATAATCATAATTTTGATGACCGTCGATGATATAGTTTGACTCATACTTGATAATAAGTTGTCACGCCTCTTAATAATTTTGTCCATTTTGAGAGAAACGCGCCTCTGCTATTATAATTATTATAATTAATATCTCTCTTGTATTATTATCTGATTTACTTTTGGCGGAATATTTTTTGCTACTTATAAAGTTAGTTATTTTCAGTAGAAATTTTTTTTATTTCTAGTTAATTAATTTTTATTTGACTTGAGAACGTTAGATTTAATTACTCTTGAAGTATCAGACCGATCATTTCATTTACTGTTGCGGACATAGCATATCGCGAAAGTGTGACGCCTCATCCCGTAGCCGGTTTACGACGCGGCTGTGTCTCCAGAAATAAAACGTACGAGAATAGCACGTGGTTTCAAGAAATCGCCGCGTCGTTCGCCGGCCGTGCCTTTACGAATCTACGAGAAATCACGACGGAGTTATTCCGACGACCGTAAAACGACCGGTCGGGGAACGAGCGTTGTGCAAATTCCGGAAGAATCGTCTTGCCGGCGAAGGACATGCGAAAATACGTAATCGCAAATATAACGCATATTCCAACTATACGCCATACCGCACGCAAGGATTTTTCCCGAGAATAAATTTTTATGAATATTGCCACGAGATTGAGTTATGTATACTTCGCTGAAAATTAGGAACATCCGGATTGCGTACCAGTCTTTTGCCAAAGTCCACCATGAGCGATTAAATATTCAAGATACATTGTCCATCGTAAACATAATCGATTGTGTAAGATATATTAGCAGTACGCGATATAAAATCGCGTTTTATTTCGTCATATAAATTCGGCGGATTATTTCTATAGGAATAGAATAAATTCAAATATTAATATTATATGATACTATTATAATAAATGCTATTCGACTAAGAATAGGTTTATATTAAAACTATTTTATAGTTATAAAAATTAATTGTTTATGAAGTTATTATATTGCCACCTACGTGATTTCGATATTACATTTCTATGCTATATAATTGCCATTGACTTCAACGTAATTATTTAATTATTATTCTTGAATTGTTTTTGCCAATTTTCGACGTCACTAGTATAATAATAATGAATAGTAATAATTAGTAATAATTCTGTCTCACACACACACACACATATATAAATTCTCTTTTATAAAGATTTTAAATCTCTCATCGTGTACACTTCATTGTTTTGTGTTCCCTCGTTTTACATGTGCGGCACATATTTCAAAATACAATTACACTAACATCTTGATTGATATATGATTTACTGCACGAAAGGATTTATAACAACACAAGATTTACTCGCTTGAAAAGCCATTTACGCAACATTATTGAAATAATTGGAGCTCTGTCACATCGATGTCACTCGTTAAACCAAGCATCAACCTTAACCCAATTTTTATGCGATTATGCTAATTTAGCGACATTATTAAATGCTGTTTATGATTCATCAATAATTGCCTCGTTCTTGCAATACAAGATTTTATGATCGTAAATCTTTAATTGCTGGGATTATAAACAAAACTAATTATTTAATTGAGGAAGATATTAATAATAACCGATTTTATATGTGATTTATGTTATTATATGCAATGTGGAATTTATAATGTGTGACGCGGCTTAGTAATTATTAAATCTAAATTGCTCAAACGCAAACGGACTTTGACTGCAACAACAATAAATTTTTGTTCAAGAAACCATCAGGTTTTTTTCATATGGAAATCAATATGTCCGCGATCTTGTATGACCGAGAGAATGATTGAGACTACGTTATCTCTCCTTTTTGCGAAATCATTAGAGCTGATCACGTGTCCGCCCCTCATCGTATTCGTATTGCTGGGCGACTGGTCGCGTTAGCGATCGCAGTTTCACCGTGTCGTGCTGTCAGTTGTATCAAGCACTATCATCGCGACGCATCTCTTATTATTGGCTCTCGATCGGCACGCCGCTACGAGCGTACGTGCATATATGTATGTATGCCTTCACGCGCCAGGTGCATCATCAGGTGATTGTCAGTCGAATCACGGACGCGCACGATACTCGAGACATTCTCGTCGCTCAGTCGTCGCTCGAAACGTGCACGTAGCATCGAGAAATGTCGAGGGACGCTGAAAAAGGTATGCGTGTACGGTAGATTTACCGCGTGTGAAATTTTGTGTCAATAGTCAGCTCCATTTCAAACGCGTTTGATATTTTGACATCATTTGTTCTGTAGCAAACCGGTTCCGCACTTCGATTCGGCTCGGTCGCTCGCATTTTGATGTTCGTAATTTACAATCTTTATTCGATTTTCACCGAACGATATTGTGCGATACGGTTTTTATAAAATGGTTGGAAATCGCCGTTTTTATTGTGCGCAGTTCATTAGAGTTTATTATTTAAATGATTCATAAATGTTATTAAGTAAAATGTAAAATAGTGAAAAAGTTATGTGATTGCACATTAAATATCTGATAAATTTATTGTAGAAACTATCAAGTGTTATATTATAATTTCCTGCTTTTATTCTTTGTGATACTAAAATTATCCATCTTTTTTTTCGTTTTTAATGTTGCTTCGTTATCGTGAATTTCGCTTTTTATAATTAAAAAGAAAACTTTTTATTATATTATTCGCATCTTTGATGATACAAAAAATTAAATGTATGTGTCGTGCAAGATTTCGTGTAAATGTCACGGACGCGAATATACATGTATATAAACTTCTATCTTGTGATAAATATCAACATTATTCAACCATAAATAGATTGCGTCATGGGAAAGTGGCTGGGGTGAACCGTCCTTTAAAATAAACGTATACATTTGATGTGGGACGTATAAGATGTGGAAATTCGATTCACATTACCACTTATAAGCATACTGTAATAGAAAGTGTTCGGTTATCGCGCTTCACTGGTGAAGGTAATATACTGGTTCTCAAGGAGACTTGGCGATGAAATAAATGTTACATATGCGAGTGATCAATAATCGATATTTAAATATTAACAGCTATATAGGGTATTCGATTTAATCTGTTCAACTATATTACATAAAATATAGTTTCTTAAATGGAAAAATGAAAACGAGACAATTAATGAGATGGCCCATAGACAATTTTGAATCAAGTTACGTCAATCTGAGAAACCCGTCCCATTAAGAAGGCTAATTTTTTAAATGGAAACTCTCGACAAATATAATACCACTCGATAGGCTCGATAGATTTCGAAAAGATGAATTCAAAGATTTATAATATTAAGGATTTATCTTCGATATTATAGCAACGAATTCGATATGATAGAAACGAATTTTTGAAAAACCTCGGCTCCCAAGAGTATCGATTTTTGTTCGATCAATCTGTCCACGTTGATATCTCAAAAATAATCGGACCTTTTACACTATAGATCGTTAGATTTGTTTCTTCAAAACCTATCGAATGATGTCTTTTTTGTCAAGAATTTCCATGTGAAAAATTTAACCTTCCTCTTCCCCTCGAAATCTCGTTAAGATACGGTTGCTGGATTTTGCAGATTGATGTAATTCGATTCAAAATTGTCTACGGACCATCCCATTATTGTCCTGTTTTCATTTTTCCGTTTAAAAGACTACATTTTGCGTAATATAGTCGGACAAATTAAATGAAACATCCTGTATAGCTACAATTTGCAAAATCATATTTATATATTCATCAGTAAAACGCCGCTATAAAAAAAAATTACTTTACGATCCATTACATAAAGTATAAGTAATTTCATTCAATTTATTAACATATTATGGTGATATAGATATATATCACGCACAAATTTCATCATTACAAGTGTTGTAAAACGATCATCAAGAAATCTTCTCTGATTTTTGTTATAAATCAAGCGAATGATGATGCAAACTAAATGAATTACATATTTAGAAATATTTTTTGTCGAACCTTTTCTCTGCACTTTTGAATACATAAAATACTTGCTTATTTTGCATTAAATTGACTAATTGTCCTTTATGGATGAAAGTAGTTCTAAGTTTCAAGGCATTTGCTAATTGTGTATGCAACGTATGTAATCGTACAATGGATACATACATATCCATATGATATTGAATACTGTGTTCGCGAAATAAGGAAGTGATGCGTCAATTGAGAAAAACGGAAAGATAAATAGACTATGATTGTTACAGCATTATTTGCATAACATTTTATGGAAATTATAACTTATATAAAATTATATATTTATATAATTTATATACATATTTATATATATTATGTAATATGCAATAAAATGACGAGAAATACTTTTGAGTGAAAGGTAACTTAAAATTTATTGAACGGTACTATATTAATGACTCATGTCGTAAATTAAAGCTAATCTTGCAATTTACATATAGCGTGCACGTGATTATTTTTCGAACAATCTGTGCTTTATATTTTGTCGCGTGAGATTTACAACGGATAATAATCTGTAATGTGCAAAAATCACAGACTTCTATATTATGTTAGGCTGCTAATATAACAGTACTATGAAAGTGATGGAAGAGTAGCCATATCTATTATAAGACAGAATATATAGGTTGGACAGCTAAGTATGCTACAAATCTTTGGCATAGTTCTTATTTTCATATGTGCACTATATATATATACTTGATATTTGTCATTGTTTTATTTCTACTTTAAAACGTACGTTTATTATCACGTCTTATCAAAAGACATGATATATCAAATTCTGCTCAATTAAATATAGCTACCCTTACATTACATTTTATCATATGAATCTTATACATATTAGCAATGTAATATAATATATAGAAGTTTGTTATAAAAATACTCTTAAAAATACTCTTAAAACGATCCAGACCAACGATATAGGAAAAAATATACTATCACTTAATATATATTGATCCGCGACGTCCACGTAAGTTGATTAGCATGAATTAACATTTAAAATCCAGGTTCTTAGCTAAGTATTATAGAAATGCATTGCGAAAACTGTGTCGTAATGTTTAATATACCATCATTATGTGATTCGATTTGATCATATGCAGACACATTTACAAGATTTTGAAAGTTTTCTTATGTTTATTTCATGTACTATATAAATCTCAACACATATATATTTTATTGTTAATTTTAAAACTTGATGTAAATAAGTATATTATTTAGTAATCCTAGTTGTAATCTAATATATTTTTATCATATTATTAAATTATTATTAAATTTAATTAAATTTAATTACTAAATTATTAATTATTAAATATGGAAAAGATAATTATATATTCTAAATTTATTTATTATTAATTAAATTAAAAAATATATAAATACTATTGCTATATTTTAATTATAAACAATATTAAATAAAAAGTAAAAGCAAATACACAGCATAAATAACAATTAAACAAAAACAAAATATAAACTAGAGCAATATATAATTAGAAGATAATTTAATTTAATCTTTTTAGATAATTCAGAAATTCTTATAAATTTAAGATGATTTTAACTCTATATCTATAAAAATTTATTACAGTGAGAACAATCAATGTAATTTAAATATACGTCTTTATAACAATAAAAATGTATAGTAGCATAATTTGTATATATTGTGTTTACATATTATATTGTATTACATAAATTTTTATTTATAATTTTATATATTGTCTAAGTATAAGTTTTTTTCGGCAAATGTTATCGTCGGGCGAGGGTACTCGAACAAAAATGAGAAAAATATTGTTTATCAAAAATATGTTCAATTTTAATTTTGATTGTAGATTTTTTGGCAAGCCCGGAGACCGAGCAGCTGTTATCTACTGACACGTGCGGTGATGCATCAGAAACACGTGTAGGACTGCAACGATGGTCGACGGACAAGTCGAACGTTCAAGGTGACGTATCGTCATTAAAGTCAACACCTCAGGACAAATCTGTATTGAATCATAACGTACAGATTGGCGAAACCTCGAATAATCCGGTTGCCGTGATAACGCTCTCCTCAATTACCGTAAACGACAATGGAGATAATGACAATCCACCGCCTTATAGCGCAGTCGCGCTACCAAATCACGCCGGCTGGCCGTATGGACTTTTTTCGTTCGGCAACACAAACGGGGCGACCTGTAGGATGCAAATACCATTGACACCTTTCCAAGCATCTCTAATACCGGCTACAAATTTCAATTCCCAAGGGATTAATGGTCTGCACGCGTTACCGATGCCTATAACGCCTCAGCGGTTCTTCAAGTTAGATTGCCATAGGAATTCTTTTGCATCGACGTCATACGTAGATAATGAGATCGCAGAGAAAACTGATGATAAAAAATTGCGAAGTAAGTATCAATGATCAAAACTTATAATCGCTTCACACTGTGTATATTTAATCGTAAAATTTACTATTAAAAGAATTATCTATACATTTAATTCTGAAATTGCTATTTTACATACATATAAAATTAATGTACGTATGCTCTTTGAATTTATTTAAAATTTTTTATCATATCTTTGTGAAATGAATTAAAATTTAATCTTAATTTAAAAGACTTTATATATCAAGAAAAAATGAAAGAAAAAATTTTCTCGGCCAACAGTAAAATTATCATTGAATGGCTTGTGAAAATTGTCGTAGAAAAAAGTTATTTATTATTTTATTTTAATGCATGCCTTGAGTATTTAAGTATAAATTAATTAGTATCAACATTTTACCTTGTGTTAGTTTAACAACTACGAAAAGATCGATATTGCATTTAATTTTAACGCAATCGTAAACTAATGATCGTAGCAATATTCAGTTCTCAATAATAAGATCAAAATTAAAAACGGTCAAAATTACTAATCATTTGTTTGTCAAAAATAATTACGATGGACAAAAGAAAGTCTAAAATAAATAATTTTTAACAGGATATGGGACTATTCTTGCGGCAGCGGCGGTTATTATCTTTCTTATGGTTTTGTCCTTGATGGTTCGTTTCGTCATGGAGAGGAGTTTGTGGCGAAGATAGCTTGTCGATAAAATCAGCGGTTACTTCGAAAATGTTCATCAATAAATTGTAATGCACAAAAGATCATTTAATGACGGATCTGTGATCAGACTTTAGCACATAACGTAGTTTTATTTAACACGAAATATACTTTCGAGTTATTATACTAGTTGTTTTGATCCAATCTCTTTGCACACTCTCATTTACATTTATTTTTAAATTATAAATGATGGAGTTTTAGAGATTTATCATTGTTAATTAATATTTTGTTTGTGTTATGTTTTTAATATACAAAACACGAAACATGTGTATGTTATATACAAGATAATTTGATAATTGCATTTAAATTATTTTATATCTCTAGTAATGCCATTAATTTATGCATTGACATTTTCTAAATATCGAATGTTAGATTTCATATTTATACGTTTCATAACTTGTACATTATATTTTTATATTGGTATAAAAAAAGCATGTAATGAAGGTTATCATGATTGATCCAATGTTATGTAGATATTACTTATTATGTTTTTCCTCATCAAGAGATAACATAATCTATTTTAAAAATGTGAGTGTATTCAGTCTGAGTAATAAAATTCAGACTGTTGTTGTGACTTTTGACTTTTATTCTGTTTAGATTGCATTACGTTTATTGTAAATAATGAAAGATGCATTTTGACATTAAGAATGAATGAATAAGAAGGGTAATATATGTATTCTTACATATGTCCGAAATTGATTTTTTAAAAATTATAAACTTTCAAAGATAAGCGAACAACATTGTTCTTATAATTTTATTAAAGTCTTATATTATATTAGACATCGCTGACTCGGAAATAAATAATTCTCTAGTTATTGTTTACATATCTTAATCTATATTGTCTCTATACTAACTTAGTCTTCTATCATATTTTTCTGCTTTTATTAGATTTTAATGTGTTCAATGTCATAATTCTGATATCTGAGTCATCGTAATTTTATGTTTGTGATTACAAAAAATAACTACGTTTTATCTGAATTATGCGCACACTTTAAATTATGTGATCATGCATAATAATATGCCAGTGATCCCGTATTAAGTTATAAGAACAATTTTGCTCGTGAATCTTTGAATGCTTATAACTTTTAAATAAAGCATCTTTGAACATACGGTTACCTGAACTTTTTTTATCTATTCGATCCCATTTACACATTGTATAAATTTAAATCCGACCTTTATGGACATCCGGTATATTACATTATTAAATATATCATTAAACATATCAAGGAGTTATATAATGGAGGTTTTAATGATAATATTGGACTTTGTTAGGGGCTACGCTTTAATTATGTTGTAATATGGGTCTCTCATTTGCTTCAGAATGCTATTATAATTCTAATTACGTTTAACAGTTTTGTCAAACCATTGTTACTCTGATAACCTCAGTTTTGGACCCATATTCGAAATGACGTTCCCCTCAATCCCCCTCAGATCAATTAACAAACAATGCACCGCGAGGGAAATTAAGTTGTAAAGTAATTCACACTGTGTAATGAGACTAGATTTTTATTTATGAAGAAAATTACATCTATAAGCATATGTATATTATTCGTATATGTAATTATATAAAATACACACAAATAATTAATTAATATAACTTTATAATTGATCAGTCTTTATTTATGTAATTTATAAATCTCTAACTAATTGAAATGTCCATTGGTGATGTTATACAAAGTTCATAATTATTTGTCAAGACTGTTATCTGTTTAACGTAGAAACTTCGACGCTTATTGGTCCGATGGGACGCCGATGACGAAGTAGTGAAAGACGGGGAAGGAGTAGACAACGTCATGGTGGAAGAGAAGGTAGCTGAGCAATAAAGTTAAGAAAGGGAAGGGTAAATGGAGGCGCTCATCGTATACTGATTAAAAATACAAACTGGTATCTCTTGAGAATAGGTGATCAGAAAAGTCTGGATATCCCGGGAGATGTGAAAGTTTGTAACTGAAGATAAATTCTCAAGGTGAAGATGGATAAAGCTAGTAAGAGCATAAGTAGGCTTTTAGTATAACTGAGTTCTAAACAATAGATATTTTTAAAATATCTCTAAACATCGGTGTATGTATATATACATGCTTGTTTAGTATATTTTATATTAAAAAAATAATAGATATTGCAATGTTTACGTAAAATTGTTGGACGTATATTTTGCCAAAACCTTTATTAATTTGAGCATTTGCAATTCAAATCCAAGTTCTTTTTCTAACCAGCACTTAAATATGCAAATGATCCTACACGCATTTCCGTATACGTTAAGACGAAAAATTTTACGCGCATATAATTTTTATAATGCTTTGAAGTACGCGGGTTTCTTGTTAAAAATATATGATAATAAAAGGGCCTCATAAAACAAAAGAGCGAGGTCGATTTTCCTCGGCCAGTGGTTTGCGCAAAAGCCGAAGAGGATCAAAGATGATAGAAGTTTAATGCAGGACGAGAAGCCTCAAGGACGAAAAGGAACGCTGGCTATAAAGCCAGACAAGTTAGCGGCCAGAGTAGCAAGGAAAACGAAGGGTCGGAGGGTTGATGAAAAATACAAAAATCCTCTCCCTTGAAAGGATAAAGGGAATGGCGGCGAGTTCGTGCCAGGAAAACGACACGACGCCAGGACACTCGAGGCCAGCAGGCCCGCGAACGAGGGTAAGGTGTTTGTCAACGGTTGCCGGTAGTTAATTACTTTACATGAAAGGAACTTCCAGCCGTTTCGCCACTCGAGGCAACCTCGGTTCCCGCGTGCCATCAATTCCTCCCCCTTCTCCCCTTTGCATCTCCTTCATGAACTTAACATCACCCCTCGCGTCCCTCGTCTTCCTATCATCTGTAAGAGTTTACGAGTATCTAATCCAGCAGACGGGTCATACTAACTGTAAACGCGAACAAGGCCTCTCCGCTATTCTCGTAACGACTTCTATAAAGGGGATAATTGCACGCGAAAATCTGTTAAATCTAATTATTAAAAAAATTTGATTATTAATTATAAATTAATCGTTACATTTCTTTTATTTTTCATAATATCTTTAATTTTCTGTTATTTGCTATCGTTTCTTATCAGTGTTAAATTGTCACTGAACATTATGCAATACACTTTTACATTGTATGCACAGTAACCAAAGTTACGATTCCCCAGTTTACAAAAGATTTTTCGCACGATGGCGGCGATATCCGGCAAGTCTGAGATATATATATAGTTATACACAATGTGTGTGCACGCGTATATATTTCGAGTGAAGAGTTTTCGCGATGTTTCTTACTCACTCTCATAACAACGCAGCAACAGAAATAGTAGCACAGCGTGTGTGGGCGCGATACATCATTCATATATATCCGAATCTCATATCGGTTTCTGATCCTCCGGCTATGATGGCTTTTGAAGGGCCACTTCCCTCCCGCGTCTCACCCCTGTACTCTCAGCCGCTCTGTTTATTGTTACGTCGCATTTATGCATGAACCCTCGCGATTCTATTGTCACGAACACATGACGGACTACATCGGGCACGGGAGAGAACGCTTCGTGCTTTCTGAGCGGAAGTCGGTAGCGGCGTGAATGGAGATGGGGTTTATTGGGCCATAGAG
>NW_021848825.1:2367349-2376128 GCF_003651465.1 Formica exsecta | reverse complement strand
GTATATTTTGCCAAAACCTTTATTAATTTGAGCATTTGCAATTCAAATCCAAGTTCTTTTTCTAACCAGCACTTAAATATGCAAATGATCCTACACGCATTTCCGTATACGTTAAGACGAAACATTTTACGCGCATATAATTTTTATAATGCTTTGAAGTACGCGGGTTTCTTGTTAAAAATATATGATAATAAAAGGGCCTCATAAAACAAAAAAGCGAGGTCGATTTTCCTCGGCCAGTGGTTTGCGCAAAAGCCGAAGAGGATCAAAGATGATAGAAGTTTAATGCAGGACGAGAAGCCTCAAGGACGAAAAGGAACGCTGGCTATAAAGCCAGACAAGTTAGCGGCCAGAGTAGCAAGGAAAACGAAGGGTCGGAGGGTTGATGAAAAATACAAAAATCCTCTCCCTTGAAAGGATAAAGGGAATGGCGGCGAGTTCGTGCCAGGAAAACGACACGACGCCAGAACACTCGAGGCCAGCAGGCCCGCGAACGAGGGTAAGGTGTTTGTCAACGGTTGCCGGTAGTTAATTACTTTACATGAAAGGAACTTCCAGCCGTTTCGCCACTCGAGGCAACCTCGGTTCCCGCGTGCCATCAATTCCTCCCCCTTCTCCCCTTTGCATCTCCTTCATGAACTTAACATCACCCCTCGCGTCCCTCGTCTTCCTATCATCTGTAAGAGTTTACGAGTATCTAATCCAGCAGACGGGTCATACTAACTGTAAACGCGAACAAGGCCTCTCCGCTATTCTCGTAACGACTTCTATAAAGGGGATAATTGCACGCGAAAATCTGTTAAATCTAATTATTAAAAAAATTTGATTATTAATTATAAATTAATCGTTACATTTCTTTTATTTTTCATAATATCTTTAATTTTCTGTTATTTGCTATCGTTTCTTATCAGTGTTAAATTGTCACTGAACATTATGCAATACACTTTTACATTGTATCAGTAGTAACCAAAGTTACGATTCCCCAGTTTACAAAAGATTTTTCGCACGATGGCGGCGATATCCGGCAAGTCTGAGATATATTAGTTATACAAAATCGATGGATCGATGGCATAGCTCTATCTTGCCGAGAGCATGTGACCTTTCTACCGTGTGCGGATCTCGAAAGCCAGATTACCGTTTCTTTTAATTACAGAGAGAGAGAGAAAGAGAGACCGAAAATCGATGGCATAGCTCTATCTTGCCGAGAGCATGTGACCTTTCTACCGTGTGCGGATCTCGAAAGCCAGATTACCGTTTCTCTCGTGTTTTTAATTACACGCTCGTTGCCTAAACGTTTCAGCGAGGTGTTTAACTCGCCCGTTCTTACTTGTAACTCGCGTTTTTAATAGCATGAAACTCGCCCTTTGTAATAGATTGTCGAACAAAAAAGAAGAGAATATATAAAATTAAACGATATGTATATTGTTACGTCCAGACTCGAGGAAGGATGAGTCGACGGAAGGGCGCAACAACTATCTTCGTCGATTGGTGATCAGTTCAGAGTCCCTTGAGCTCTAGGTTTCTCTTACGCCCGTGATTTGATTTAGACAAAGTCCAAATGTGACGTCACAAAAGTTTCGTCATTATTTATTTAGTTGTATTCATCGGATGTTTTGTGAGAATTTTATTATCTTTTCGTTATCAGCGTTTGAGAATGCTACTGCGAGGGTATCTACTGGTTTTTATTTGTTTTTCGGCGACCGGCGCGGTTTCGTCGCGTCTTTCTCACGGTTACTCGTAGATATAGATATTGATAAGTGACTTAACATCATAAGATATTGATGTTTAAGGAATGTGTGACGCAAGATGCTCTATTTACCGAACGACTCATTTCTATCACCGATCGATTATCATTGCCGCAACTTCGTGGAAGGAAGGAATCGTGGAGTCACCAGGACGTAACAATATAGTTAACTATATAGTATTCTTTTTCTCATTTATTATATTAAAGACTTTTATCAAGATTAATAATGAAAAATTTATTATCTCAAAGATATGTAAAATTTTGTTCTTTTAAGGTAAGTGATTAGAGATATTTCGGAGGCGATACTTGATAGGCAAGAATAATAAAGGAATTGCCATTGTCCAACTATCTATGCTACATCTCAAGATCGTAATCTCGCGAAGGGCAGATCTGAAGGATGCAAGGTCGGAAACGCGGGTTAGATCAGTGGCGCTCGCGGGAACGGTTAAACGAGGAGGAAGCTCTTCGACGACGTCGTTTCCGGCCAAGTCTGATGCGTCTTGACTCGAATCCCGACGTTATCGCGACAATTGAATGGCTCGAGTCCTCCTTGCTTTGCCACAGTCACTGCGCGACTATGATAAGCCTCAGGAACAGCCTTTAATGGTTTCCCTCGCGATTGCCGGTATCTATATCCTCGATTCAAGCCTGTCGTCTATGGTGCACCGCATCTCGTTTCATCGTCGATGCTACCACTTTTGCGGAAACACGCATGCGGTAGCTCGGCGAGGGACTATCGATGATCCTTTCTGCGATGCGAATTTAGATCGTGCCACGTTACGAGTGTGCTTCCTAAATGTGTTATGGCAGCAATCGAAATATGTGTCAACGTGTATCTTATGTCTTATTAACTAGATAAAATCTCAAATTATACGGATCTTTATTAAACTCTTTTTTTTATTTTATCAAGTCATTTATTCATCAATATAATCCGTTTAAATGCGATTGTAAAAGTTGTCTAGAACTAACTCAATTTACGTCTGTTATGATAGAATATTATTCACAGAGTACACAGGAGAAAGCGTCAATATTTGCAAGGGACAATTAGATTTTCTTCTTCATGTGGCTGAGATAATATAAGGAACTACAATATAAACATACAATCCTCTTTAAAATTCTATTGTTTTAAAAATCTTTATTAGATGTATAATGTATAATTATCTTTCTCCCTTTTAAAGTTTAGTTACATTTTCTTTAAAAATTCACGTTTATTGATGAATATAACTTTACTCACAAACGTGTTATACCACCGCGCTTATATCGCCGTCCCATATTGCACATGATCTGCACAATCGGATTAGAATTCGGTACAAGAGACCTCGATCGGCAAACTAAACTGAGTTAAGCTCAGTATTAGAAGCCAAGCCTCGTTTATTAATTCAAACCGAAGTTAACCGCCTGTGTTTCTCCTCGCGAACTCGAGGAAAAGCGCTGGTGTGCGACGTTACTGGGAAGGCTACTACATGGTTACACCGAAGTTAATCCTTGCAAACATGATGCTATCATCAATATCGATAACATGTACATAACTCTCTAAAGACCTTAAGTAATTATCGCATTTTTGAAACTAAGAGTGTTGGCAAATTGGGAATTAGATAGAAATTAATAAAATTTAAAAAAATGTAATATAGAATGATTTCAACTAAAAAAAAATGCGCGGCAAATTATTAATAATTTTTTTTTTAATATGGAAAGAGTTAAACAATATTTGTCGATGTTCAGAATGGAACGTGTTTTTTTGCCACTTATGCAGACGTTAAGCAGATTTAATCATACACTTTTTGAAGAGAAATTTATATATACTCACTGATTATAAGCGAATAATACAATTTATGTTTGCATTATTTAATGTATTTATGAAAAATAGCTTTAGTGTATATTATATTTTTAAATAATATTTTATATCAATTTTTAAAAATTATATTTTAATATTAAAATTATCACTTTTTGCTTATTTGCGTGTAAATTCGATAACTTTTATTTTTGTGTATGTATGTGGAACAATGTGATGTTTCGCATGATGCATTTGCGAAAATTTGATGATCTCGCATAGAAGATATTTAATGTAATAAATATCAAGATGTACTAATAAATATCTTTCTAATTCTATAAGTGCATTAAATAAGCTATTATCAGCAATACAATAAAAAGATGCTCTTGAACAAAATAAATAATTGAAAAGAATATTCTGTCGATGTTCAGAATGGAACGTGTTTTTTTGCCACTTATGCAGACGTTAAGCAGATTTAATCATACACTTTTTGAAGAGAAATTTATATATACTCACTGATTATAAGCGAATAATACAATTTATGTTTGCATTATTTAATGTATTTATGAAAAATAGCTTTAGTGTATATTATATTTTTAAATAATATTTTATATCAATTTTTAAAAATTATATTTTAATATTAAAATTATCACTTTTTGCTTATTTGCGTGTAAATTCGATAACTTTTATTTTTGTGTATGTATGTGGAACAATGTGATGTTTCGCATGATGCATTTGCGAAAATTTGATGATCTCGCATAGAAGATATTTAATGTAATAAATATCAAGATGTACTAATAAATATCTTTCTAATTCTATAAGTGCATTAAATAAGCTATTATCAGCAATACAATAAAAAGATGCTCTTGAACAAAATAAATAATTGAAAAGAATATTCCAACGTAATGCAAAAAAAAAAAAGCGATCAATTTTAAAAAGTGTCTATATGAAGCACAGTGTATATATAAGAGTTACTCATGATATATGCAGCCGACATGTAGTATTAAATTTTGACTACGCGCGTGACTCGTAGAATTCGGGTCCATTCGACTATGTTTTCATCGCGCAATATTTCTCTCAATTGCATGTGCTAGTAATCCCAGTAAAAGAGTTTCCATTCGATCGCACACTTTCTAAACAAGATTCCGCGTGATCATACGCCCGGGGAATACCGTCGTAGTCCGGAGTCAACCTCGTTACCGGAACTTCCTTGTCTGACGGACAAGATGTGCCGGGCCAGTGACTGCAGGACGAAGGATTCGCAAGAGTGCAGCCTTAACTCCGTTGATTCGATGGTAGATCGAGGGGAAGTGGGAAAAGGCCGAGCCTGCAGGGGTTTGGTTTCCGGAGAGATAGTCCGCGGAGGGTGAAGGAGCGGAAAGGGAGTTTGCATAGCGGAAGTGCCCTCCAATCGATTCATCGAAAAACATCTAACCCTCTTGGATGCTTCCTCGAAATCTTTCACGGGAAGATTTGTAGGGTCCCGAGAACTGTCTCCGCGAGATCGCGACGAAAGACGGCGGAATATGATGGAGTCGCGCGGAATGCCAGACGCATCGCCAATAGAGAATACCAGTGCGACCACCCTCTTTCTCCCCTTCACCCTCTCACCGTCTTGAGCCTACAAATGCGTCTTACGAGTAACACGCCGAAAAGAAGGAAATAGGAGAAATGAAATTGTTCCATGCACCCGCAACCGCCCGTCTCGTTCGGCGAATCCGCTCGCTCGCCTCTCTCGCCGGCGAGTATTGAATATTCAAAACTTTCTTCGCGGAAGGAACTTTTGTATCCTCCTTGGCGAGTGTGTGCCGGCAGGCAGGAGGGTCTGGCTCCGTTTCCTTCACGATTTGTGGTTTGCCGCGGCAGTTCGGCGAGGCGATTTTCCCGCTGAGGATTCTCCGATTTTTCAAGGCATCCGCAATCCCTGGCGAAATAACGCAACCAACGTTCCATTTGTGAAAGCGACAGTACTCGCTTGGAAATAATATATTGAAGTTTTCATTGTGCTTTAGTTTTTAAAAAGTTCTTTTATAAATATTGCACACTTTTATATGTATATTGCTTGTAAACACATACATATAATATTTACAATATTACAATTGCAATATTCAATTAATAAACGTATACTATGTGCATGTGTTGTTCGCAATTCGCTATTCTATTTTGCCGCGTTTATATCTTTTATGTAAAAATAAACATTGTATTTTCTCAAACGTGATTATCGTGAGAATCATAAAAGCTTCAGTGCATCAGTGTCAAACTTTGATCAATTAAACGACGTCGCTTAAAGCGACATTCAAGAAATTCTCTGTAATTAGAACAACGTTAATTTCCAATCATAACTTTGCGCGTGTCTTTCATCGAAACTTTGCGTCACCGTCGCTCGAGGAGCCGTGATATTTTTATAATACTTCGCAAATTATTTTCCGGTACCTTTTCCCCCCCCTCTTCGATCCATCCGCCAGGCCGTTATTAGTTAATGGAAAAGGTGGACGCGAAAAAAGGAGGATTCTGCTGCGCTGTGAAATGTGATTAAGTCTTTTTCACGCGGCACGAGAGAGATAATTCTTCCTCTCCCTCTTGGCCCCTTCTCATTTCACTTGGGTCGCAATATTGACCTTTTCCATCTGCTCCAGGCGCAAGACTGATCTAATTATTCCGTGGTTGGGATAGCTGGGATATTGAAAGGGAATATAGCGTGAAGGAGCGAACGTTTAAAGCACGATAATGGCTGACCAAAAGACTAACAACGAACTGAAGGACATCAGTTCCGAAAATGATGAGGGGAAAGGATATAGGTAGTTTAGACTTAAGATGCGTAGTTTGATGCTGACTGAGATGTCAAACAAAATTAATCAAAGGAATACTATTACAAAGTATATTTCTTGAATTAAATCGCTCCATCTAAATAAAATCGTACGCATTTTTTTATAATTATATACAATAAGCGCCACTTATATGTACCATAATTTTTTGTATACAGTTTGCACAAGATTTATATCTGTACAAAATTAAATTAATTTTTTTTCTGAAAAAATTATACCAGTAAATACAGATACATTTTTCTTTTATGTTTATTCCTGATATATATTCAATCAATTTAATATTCTTTTTCTAATGCAAGAAAGATTCAAATCGAAAGTTTATGTAATGGAAAACTCTATGTACCATCTGGAAAAGTAGAAAGCGTCGTATGTATCTGCCGCAAACGTTCATCACAAGGCAACATTACGATGTGTATTCGATATACATATACAGTGGCGTGCAAAAGTTTCCGGCCAGTGACATTTCGTACTCTAATTTATTAAAAAAAACCTAATGACTTTTTAACAATTATCAGGTGCGAGTATAACATATAGGAAACAAAATAATATAGTGAAAGAATATTGTTTATGTTTGTGAAAGTATTTATAGTTATAATTGTTATATTTACAAAATGTCACTGGCCGGAAATTTTTGCACGCCACTGTAGCTCTCGATTGATTTCGTTCCACGAATTTACAGCAAAATCGATTAGCAAACAGTCGACGAGTATCAAATGTAAGCATATATGCAGGAAGTCCTGGTGATAATGTAATTTCAGCGCTGTAATAGCGCGACGCGGTATATATTCGACATCGTATACGTCAGGAACGTCAAATGCGTGTCGTCTTTGCATAGACAGCTGCTCGCAATAGCGCGGTGTGCACTATAATTAAATTGCATACGTCCCGTAATAACACACGACGCAAATATCGCGAGGATGAATACGAGGATAAATTAAAATATTGTCGACATATCATCGAATATATATCTTCACATATAAATTAAACGAGATGGAATTTTATTTCGCACTCTGTAAGTATTTCAAATATTTCACGCGTTTAGATTAAAGGTAAATCTTCTCTCACGAGCATTCGATGCGAATTTACCGCAATTAAATTATACACGACTTTAGATATTTGAGCACAGCCGTGCGAGACATCAAACGATTATCGAGCATCAGACAGGCAAGCGGTATTATTCGCGGTTTCGGCATTCTCGAGCAAATTGTACGGACTAACGCGACCATCCGTTTCGAACTCTCGTAGCCGCATTTACATCGTGGAATCTACCCTACACCAAGCGAAACGATGTCCTAAGGCGATGTGTAACGCGCATACTAAGGACTTTGTCGTTGCGTAGTCTGGACATAGTATTAGGCGTCGCCAAGGAAGGATGTTCTCGCGGGAATCTCTTCGTTTGTGTAAGACCTTACGAGGCTGCGAGCCAGGGCGTTGACGTCGGCGTCGCTTACGGATGATACCTGTCCGTATCCGGAGTGACTTGTCATTTAGAAACATATTCTACGCAGTAAAGAGGCATCTGCTCTTGCGATGCGTTATGTTAACAAACGGAGATACAATATGGTACGGCGCGGTATCGCGTTTACATAGAGGTGAGCAATAGGCACGGACCGACCGACGCTTTCGTTTCACCATCGCCCCAGGTATGTCTATGTAATAATTACTCGAGACACCCACGTGCACGCCGAGCTCTCTTACTCTCTATTCATCTCTAGAGCTCTCTCTCTCTCTCTCTCTCTCTTTGATGCGTTTGCGATCCGCAAACTGCTTAATCAACTGCGTTCTGATCGCACGAGATAAGCGATGTCGTGACATTGGGAATATTAGCTTTACACAATGGGTGTTTTTGTTACATCTACGAGACGCGAGTGTTAAAGTACAAGTTTTGACTGTTATTATAATGGTGTATTTCTTCAATTGCAATAGAGAAAAAGAAACATATATTTTGAAATGATGTGATACTATTATATTGTTTATATTTATAAAAATTTAAAATCATGCTTACGATAAAAGCAGACACTTATTTCGCTCTAAATACTTGCGTTACATAGTGTGCTCGTATTGCCCGGCAGAAACGTCGAGATTATTTAAACTTCACCAGCATGCGGCGGTATGCATATAAGCAGTCGACTCGCAAATTGAGTAGGTCGTGACTTCCGACAGGGCGAAATACGCTTGTCCGGATGAGCGTGTACCCTGACTGTGCGAACCCATTCCCCTCACGTCTCTTCGTCATGCCTCCATCCGTCCGTCATGCCTTTGCCTCGGCAAGGCTTCTTCTTCAGACTCTCACAGCAGTCGAGGCAGCTGGGCGCGAAATACGATAAACTCTCCTCGCGAATCCCCGCGCGAGTGACGGCGTCGAAAAATATTTACTTCCCGAACGCGCCCATCGGGAGCATACCCGCACCTACTTCCGTGAGCCTTTACCGTACCCGC